>NC_069007.1:388462-393228 GCF_001194135.2 Octopus bimaculoides
GAGAGAGAGAGAGAGAGAGAGAGGGGGGGGGGGAATAAGGGAGGGTTGCAATGCTTTATTGGCAAAACTAATGATGAAGTGGAAGCGATTGAAGTCCGACATCTTATAAATTATTTTTTACGGCATCAACGTCAATTATATTCAAATCTTTGTGGTAGTGTTCCAGTCTATCAGTTGCGACTTATGGAGAATGCCTTATCACCTCGCTAGAAATAACAGCCAAATTACTCTTACATCGTTACCTACTCTCTTGGGAAATAAAAATATTCATATGCTGTCATAGATGATAATACACCTTAGAAATCAGAATGAATATGACGAGATGGTCAAAGCTGGAAGGGCTTTGCAGTAATCCATTCAATCAGGACTGACCTGAATCCAAACACAGAAAACACCATAAGAATCTTCCCGTACGAGGTTGTTTGAACTCCTAGAAATAACAGCTAAATGTCGCTCAAGATTCCAGGCCTTGTGCCTAAAGTAGAAAGGATTATTATTATTAGGACTATCAGTATTATTTGCATTTTCACCTCCCATGGTTCTCGATTTTACTTGATCCGCTTAATCCTGTAAGAGCGAACTGTAACCCTGTTGATAAAGGACATCGAAATATTCAAAACGTGGAACATGAAGATGAAAACAGTAACACTAGAAATACGAGAGTTAGGCATGATTTGAAAGAATAAGGTAAAAAACAAGAAACTATCAATTTAATGGAACTGCTCAAAGCGTACAATCTTCATTATGCAACGCACACTCCATAAAACAAGCACCACCTTAGAATTTAAGAAGTAAAACTCATGCAATATGAAATATACAAGATTAAATAAAATAGTAGAACTCACACACACATACTAGAACGAATACTTGTACTACAAGAAATGAGAAACAAAATCCCAGAAGAAAACAAAGAGATGTAGTACGCCGTCAGAGGTCTATACGACCCAATCCCCAGAGAAATAGAATCACAATGCTGCAGACGAGTCAGGATCACCAAGCTGCAGACGAGTCAGGATCACAATGCTGCAGACGAGTCAGGATCACCAAGCTGCATCAGGCGATGCAGGGGAAACTCGCTTGAAACTACTGAAGTATAATAACAAAACTAACAGAGCAGAAGGCGCTTGAAAGCTTGTTGGATGATCTACTCCAGGCAGAGTCGTTAGAAACATGAAAAGATCTCTGTCAAAATGTAAGTAGCGTCACCTCACACTTGCTGAAAGTCACTGCGTTTAGCGAGATAAAAGCTAGACTGTATATACTAAGAAATCATTGATTCGACAAAGGTAAGCAAATAATTCTATTCAAGCAATGACCACAACCGTATCAACTACAAATATATATATGTATATATATATATATAATTACGTCTTATTGACAAATCTAGAGTTTTCATAAATTCTTCAATAAATAAATATTTATGAAATAATAAATCAACAAAACTAATAGCATTTAACGATGTTGGCGATTATATGATGACGACATAAATGAGCATATATATATATATATATATATATATATATATATGTATATCTATCTATATACATATGTATGTACATTTTTCTTTATATAAATATGTATGTGATATATATGCATATATAAATTAAGCATATATATAATATACATATTATATATATGCTTATATCTTTCTCTTATGTTTCATCTGTTATCGTTTACTATTTCAAAAATTGGGCTGCATCCATGTCCCCCCTTGAAGTATTTACTGAAAGTCATCGATTCCAATACCGATTTTTGCGTATGCCACTTGTTCTGTGGACTTCTTTTGCCCAACCGCTAAGTTATGGGGAAGTAAAGAAACGAAAATCACTTGCTAAACAGTTGGGGCACAAACCCAAACACGAAAGCACACACACGCACACACACACACACACACACTGTCCGCCTATAAAGTTTACTCAGAAGGCTTTGCTGTGCATTGTGATTGAATTTCGATTCTAGCTGGAGTCGGGAAAATAGACAGAGAAAGAAGGAGACAATTATTAAAGGAGAGGTGACGTTCGACGACGGGAGAGAAAGAGGGTGAAGAGAAGAGAAATAAGAATGTTAGTAAAATATGAGGAGAAGGTGAACGAAAGATGTCAAGAAAAAAGGGAAAAAACGAGAAAGAAATTATGAAGGGCAAATGAGAGGGTCGGTGGGTCAGGATGGGGTGTTTGAGTTTCTACCAGAAGAGACCATGAAACTAATTGATAAGTTAGCTGAATGAGAGAAAGATCAAAGAAAATATATTAAAAACAAACAGGAAATAAAATACAGAAATATAAAGAATGTCATCTGATGATGACTTAGTTTAATATTAGAGTTTTCTGTATGTGTAAATAAGAATGGGGCCACGAGGAAGATAAATAAAATACAAAAATATAAGAATGATCAAAAAGTAAAAACAAAACTATTACATACCTGAAAGCAAATTTTAAAAGTACCCAGACAATGTAGTTTAATGTAAACATATATTTAAGGCGTCGAGCTGACAGAATCGTGAGCAAGCCGGACGAAATGCTTAGCGGTATTTCGTCCGTCTTTACGTTCTGAGTTCAAAAATTCCGCCGAGGTCGACTTTACCTTTCATTCTTTCGGGGTCGATTAAATAAGTACCAGTTACTCACTGGAGTCGATGTAATCGACTGGCCCCCTCCTCAAATATGTTGGGCCTTGTGCCTAGACTAGAAAAGAATATTTAGGGCCGCTAGCAGGCAGAATCGTTAGCACGCCGGGCGAAATGTTTAGCAGTATTTCGTCTGCCGTTACGTTCTGAGTTCAAATTCCGCCGAGGTCGACTTTACCCTTCAATCTTTCGGGGTCGATTAAATAAGTACCAGTTACTCACTGGAGTCGATGTAATCGACAATCCCTTTGTCTGTCCTTATTTGTCTCCTCTATGTTTAACCCCCTGTAGGCAATAAAGAAATATATATAAGGGGAATTCACAAAAGTGAGTCTGTGAATGTATAACCAAACTACAGCCTTTTACACAACTAAGCGGATTATAAAAGGTGGATTTTATGGTAGAAAGAAAACGTTATTACATCACATTGTTTATTGAGGAGAACGTCTTTGTACTCGCATCTTATCTCAAAGGATCTTTTATAATGCGACCACTCCGTCAGTCTTCCAGTTTTTATGATTAAACAAGGATCTGATATATGGCATTCTATTGTCTTTGAAATGCTGGATTTGCGACGAATGTTAGAGAACGAGCTGACATGAGCCAAGTAACACTGATTCAAATCAGTAGAAGAACCTTTATATTTGTGGATGGGATTTTGCGGCATTGTACTGAGATCCAACTTAGAAACGTTATTACATCGCATTCAATGAGAGTTCAAACGGAAATTATTGACATTTGTACAATTACACTTCTTATTGTTACAGGTCAAAATCGGTGCAAAATTTATACATACATAAATATACAAAACACAGACATGAGTGCGCGCACATACACCTATATATGCATAAATGTATGTATTTATATGTATAGATTCATATCTGTATGTATGTGTGTGTATGTGGTTCTACTCACACAAGCATAAATGTTTATTTGTATGAATATAATGCAGATATCGTACGATATCTGTTTTAAGTGTGTACATACATATGTATTTTTTGTATGTGTGTGTATATACATAGTGAGGATTTAAAAAAAACAAAAAAACAGAAGACGAAGACGCGTGTGTAAACAAGACATGCGTGTATTAGTTTAACGTTCGGGAAGTGAGAAAGTCTTATGTATTTCGAGCCTACGCTCGTCGACAGAATGAAATAAGAGAAAATAAAAAAGGTTTAGTGGCTACACTCACATCTATGTCTTTAGCTATTTAAGTAAATGAATAATTAGATAGCTATATATATTCATATATTCGTACATGCATCTGAACATACATACGTCCATATAAACAGAGGCACGGTGTCTCATATACACAATGCATGAGCAAACTTATAGATGCAGAAATATATACGACAGGATTCTGAATAGTTTGCCATAATATATTCTACAAAGAAACTGTTGGGTTTTCAGCAGATTCAGTAAAAGCCATTTCTCCGACGTCTGAGTTTACCGTTAAGAAGAATAAACTCAAAACTCCTTCGTTCCAAAGAGAATTTCTCTTAGCTACACGACAACGAATGCGTTGCTCTTTCTCTTCTCATCTGTCTCCCTATCTCTCTGTCACTCTTTCTGTCTCTGTGTCTGTGTCTCTGTCTCCCTCCGTGCCTCTCTCTCCCTCTCTCTGTGTTTATCTGAGTGTGTGTGTGTGTAGGTATGTAGGTGTATATATATATATATATATATATATATGTGTGTGTGTGTGTGTGTGTGTGTGTGTGTGTGTGTGTGAGTGTGTGTATCACTTTATATATGTATATATGCATGCATATATGTATATATATTTACATATATATGTATATATATATATATATATGCATGCATATATGTGTATGTGTGTATATATATATATATATATATATGTGTGTGTGTGTGTGTGTGTGTGTGTGTGTGTGTGTATGGTGTGTGTGCGTGTGTCTACAAAAGATACGCCTCCGCCTCTTAATATACACACACGTACCTGCATATATATATGTGTGTGTATCACTTTATATATGTATGTATGTATGCATGCATGCATATATGTATATATATTTACACACACACATATATATGCATGCATATATATATATATATATATATATATGCATGTATATATATATATATGTATGCATGTGTGTATGTGTATATATATATATATATA
>NC_069007.1:394307-406343 GCF_001194135.2 Octopus bimaculoides
ATATATATATATATATATATAGGATGCATGCATATATGCATATGTATGGATGTGTATGTATACATACATGTAGACACACCTGTATTTTTCTAATACGTATGTTGTATTTGTATTCTTTATGAACGTGTATATATTTGTGATATAACGCGGGCACACAGACGTTTCCACAATCCTACACTTGTTGTGCTTGTGTTTGTGGTTCTGCGTACGTTCAAACTTCTTGAGGGCCAGTGGTTTTTGTTAGCCCCATATCTTATCTTTTCAGTAAAGGTACATCAAACAAATAAATGCCAAACTTAAGATAGGAATCGATTTAACTAACTCAACGTTTAGATATGGGGCTATAGAATGGCCGCAATTCAGTGATTGATATCAGTAAAATAGTAGAAGGATAATTCATTGAGATTTCCATCTTCCGTCACTCATTAACCAAGTATATGTATTAGATAGAGATAGATAGATAGATAGAGAGAGAGAGAGGGGGGGGGAGAAACAAGGGAGACGAGGGAGAGTTACATAGAGTGTTGGGCAAAAAACATTAGAATATTGAAAAAATAAAAAAATCTAAGGAAAATAACCCCTTGGGCCTTCTGCGTGGATTTAGATAAATCTGATGAGGCTTCAATGCAGTGAATGAAATACGTCAAACAATAGTAAAGTAATAACAATTTGCTATTTAATTGGAGAAAGAAGACAAAAACCTTGCAGAAATCGCAACAGGGATAAATATTAGTATATATATATATATAATTATGTGCATTTCTTCTATCTTAATCAATAAAAAATCTTCTAATAGAATAAATGGGTTAATAGAAACCAATGTAGCAAAGAACACGCAATAACTGTGGTTTAGTTCCTGTTTTTAAGGCAGGAACTCCTTGAAATTTTGGTTATTTGAGTATATTTAAGAATTTAAGGATTGGAGAAAACGCATGTTATAATTGCATACTTTATTCCTACATATGTTTCAAAGGATTACAACCTGTGTGCTCCATAGGGATCTTTGATATTAAAATTGTAACCTTCTCATCAGGGAAAGCATGGGAATCATCTTAAACGTAAGACATTATGACCGATAATCGGTCATGTCTTACGTTTAAGATGATTCCCATGCATTCCCTGAAGAGAAGGTTACAATTTTAATATCAAAGATCCCTATGGAGCACACAGGTTGTAATCCTTTGAAACATATGTAGGAATAAAGTATGCAATTATAACATGCGTTTTCTCCAATCCTTAAATTCTTATTTATATATATATATATGTGTGTGTGTGTGTGTGTGTGTGTGTGTGTGTGTGTGTGTGTGTGTGTGTAGCTGTATATATGTGTGTGCATATATGATTGTAGGAGAAATCATAAATATATATGATCGTATAAATACTAACATATATTTATATCAAGAAACACTTATACACTATATATATTTATGAATGTATATATGTAGATATACACACGTGTATGTACTATATATATATATATACGCATACACGTATTCCCATGCAAGTGTATACACACGTGTTGATATCCGTTCACACAGTTACACGCATGTATCTTGTAATACAGATTACAATTTTAAAGGGAATTATATGGAAAGCGATACAAACATTTAAATTGATTTCCAGTTGAGACATTATAAATAGCCGTGTATCAAGTCATTAAGTCTTTTGCTTGAATAGCTAAGCCAGGCGAGGCTACCAATCATGTTTTCTGAATCTCTCGACAGTCTCCTTCTGGATGTCACAATCACATTGTTTAATTTATTACCATGTTCAGTTAGTATTTCGAAGAGACCATCTGCACAAAATTAGCTGTAAGATTAAAATGGAATTAGATGCGATTAATTCACCAACTGCAGCATCTCAGACGCAATCGCTGTTGTTTAAATGCTTCTATTGGAATGGTTGTTATATTTACTGCAGTTACAGATCCCGTGTTCGTATCCAATCAAAACATTCGTATTCAGACAGCATCAGCATCATTGCGCGAGCGAGCAACGCATTCCATCAAAGTGATGCTGGGTTCAAATGTACGAAGCTACCATGACTACCCGTCGGACAAAGGTGCACCAGGCACATACATCACAACCATATGACATTGCATATTGAGATGCACAGCGCATGATCTTGCAGATGAGGCTCAGAATTTTCTTCGGGTTGAGTAGCCCATCCTGCTAAAAAATTCCCTGAATAAGGTTTGTGTTGTATCGCACGTTCGACGTATGATACAACGGGATAATAATAACGTCCTTGCAAATCGTTCTACTCAAGATACCAGTAATAATCCTCGACAACACGCAACCCCTGGCCTTACACTGCTCTCAAGGCTCTCTGCGTATGTCCACTTATATTGTGGCACGGTCCATTAGGAGCCAACCAATCGGGGTTTTCTACTTCACCCTTTCGGGGTCGATAAAATAAGTACCGGTTGAACACTGAGGTCGATGTAATCGATTCAACCCCTCCCACAAAATTTCTGCCTTTGTGGCAAAATTTGAAACCATTATTGCTATCATCATCATCATCATTATTGTTATTATTATTATTAGTGGCATGAGAAATGGGATGAAAGATGGTTGTCAAGGTAAGCAGGAATAAGTCCCACAGCGCAGATAGAAACGAAACAATGTGAGTAGCCCAAGTTGGCTAGTTTGGGGATCTTGGAGAGGAGTACTTGGTTGGGTAGAAAGATGTGGTTGAGATGAAGTCGAAAAGAGTGCAACTAGAAAAGATTGATATAAAAGAGATGGCGGCAGGAGGAAAATATTTACGTTTTATACATAAATACATACACACACATAAATATAAACATATATGCATAAATCGATAGATAGATGCATATATATATATAGATGCATATATATATATATATATATATATATATGTTTACACACACACACATATGCATAACTATGCACATAAACATATGAAATAAATAGATGCATACGCGCCTACACACACGTGTGTATGTATGTCTGTGTACATACATGTGAGTACGGATGGATATAACTATGGAAGTATAACTATCTATCTACATACATACGTGCATTGAAATATCTATCTATCTATCTATCTATCTATCTATCTATCTATCTATCTATCCACACAGGTATAATACCTACTTAGCACATACATCATATTTGTCAGGCCATAATTCCTTTCAAGACTTAAAGAAAAGCATGTTATTCATTTGATTGTAAATATAAACACACACACACACACACACACACACACACACACACACACACACACACACACAGACGGAGACACACGACGCAGGCGTACACATGCACCACACCCCCCTATTGCTATGTGTGTATATATATATTCATGTATATATGTATAGATAGATATACACATATAGATATATAATAAATATATGTTATATATATATAAATACGCATATATATATACGGAAATATATATAGGTGTATATATGAATAGATATATATGCATACACACATAGATGCATATATATATATATATATATATATATATATTATACAAACACACACACACACACATATATATAATCGTACATTTCATTCTTCTCCAGAATGAAAATTTTAGTGAAAGGCATTTTATATGGAATTCAACTTCGAATCCACCAAAAGCTAACGGGGAATAAAATAAATAAATAAAAAAGAATAAAAAAAAAAAACAATATATGGAAAAGTTCTGGAAACTTCCATTACGAATACTTACGGAAAGTACGGACCTAAGTTAAAATGTAAATGGGTTTTAACTGTTGACAATAAGATTCGGAGTGAGAATAAGTCAATTTGATAAAATGTATTGAATTTATACACGCATACATGCATATATATATATATAAATTTTTGTGCATATATATATATATATATGCGTGTATTGCATACATATAAATATGTATGTGTACATACATACATACGTATATTAATATCTGAATAAATGCAAGTGTGTGAATATATATATATATATATATATGTAAATATATACACATAAACATGTGTGTGTGTGTGTTGCGGTTCTATATTTGTATGAATAGATCAGTGGATGTCTGTGTGCATGTGTGTCGCTGTGGTTCTTTCCATATATCTATGTGCAAATGTATGTATGTTGCAATTTTGTATGTGTTTACGACACTCCTTTGTATTTATGTATAATTGTGTGTACATGTGTACTTATATTTAATGACATATGTGTGTATATATATATATATGTATGTCTCCCCCTCTCATTTTATATCTAAGCATGAGTGTGTGCGCGCGTTGGCACACGCTGCAAGATATAACTGTGTGCTATACAAGTTTAGTTTGAAGCCAGAGGATTTGCGTTCGATTCTGCTGCGCAGAACCTTTTGCAAGCGTCTTTTGATGTCGCATGATATCTAGTTTATGAAAATTTGTAGATAATTGCCTCCTATACCCATGTACACACACACACACATTATATATATATATATATATATATATACACGCATGCATATAACTGTGTGCGTGTTTGTGTGCGTGCATTTAACTAAACCGACATAGCTGTATAGTAAAGAAGTTGTCTTCCCAGCTACATGGATTCGTGTTCAATCCAACCTCATGTCAACATGAAAAAGGACAAGGGCCTTCTATAATCGTTTTGAGTGAATTTGGTAGGCGGAGACAGTGTAGAAACTCAGTGTATGTGTGCGCGAATGTGTCTTTGCGTTTGTGCCACTCCCATTGCGCTTGATAACCGCTATTTGTCTTTTTACGCTTCCGTAAACCCGAGATGTTGTTCTTCTAATTTTGTAGCCAAGTTATACATTACACGTCTTAACAGTAATACACAGAGACAGAAAATTTGCACAATCACATCATTACACAAACATGTCGACCCAAAACTGTTGCACAGGATAATAAACCTGATTCATAGCTGTTAAGTAATAACTTCTCCAAGACTAACCAATTTTGGCCATCGTGGAACTTTTTCTCGTTCTCTTCTGTCTGTCTGTCTCCCCCCTCTCTCTCTGCTAACTTTTCTTCCACTCCTCTTCTCGCTCCACCCTTTCCTCTCGCAACTTCTCTCTCTCTCTCTCTGTCTCTCTCTCTCACACACACGCACATACATCTGTATGCGTGTGTCATTGTATAGTTTTGTCCCCGGCACCTGCCAAAAGGTGTCGGTTTATTTACGTAGGTTAGCGGTTCAGCACAAGAAGCGATAGAAGTACTAGATGGCAATTCGTTCGATTAAAATTTCGACAAGGCGGTACACAAGCATGGCTGTAGCCCAGTGAACGAAACAAGTAAAAGGCATATATGCGTGTATGTCTCTCTCTCTCTCTATATATATATATGTATGTATATACACACACACACATATATATATGCATGTATATACACATACATAGATACATATGCGTATGTATACATACGTACAATTGCACACACACACACAAACGTACCCATTTATATTTTTAAATCTTCGCAAATAAATGGAAGACGATATTTTAAGTGAGTTTTGAAGACAATGTCGTCGAAGTTCCATTAAGAACATTTAAATGAAACAGCTTCGGCGAAACCAAGGATTCGATTTCGTCGTTTCCGATAACAATCGTAATGGAGTGTTAAGACGAGGTATACAATTGCGTAATACCATTAACACAGATGATTTCAGGTATGCCATTTCTTATCGGTTATGTCACACCGTGAGAACTCATTGTTGTCCTAATCTGTACCAGTTAGAGAGACACACCCAATACGTAATCGAAAAGGGGTTTTCGATTGATATCGTTCAATCGATCTATCTGTATTCTGATCATAGCCAACACAAGTGTATCGATACTCGAACTCATAGACACACAGAAACAAAGAAATACATTCCCACTTACATATACATTCCAAGGCTTTATGCACTTGCTTTGATATACGCAGCCACACGCGTACGGAAGTTACTTTTTAAAGGAAGTCTGATCAAAAGGAAAACTAAAAAGACATTTACACACGCACTCATACGCACAAAAGAACAGAAACACACCCCAAGGGTTCTTACGTTAAACTCTTCATATTTTTTTCTACTCTAGGCAGAAGGCTCGAAATTTTGGGGAAGGGGCCCAGTCGATTAGATCGACCCCAGTACGCTACTAGTACTTAATTTATCGACCACGAAAGGATGAAAGGCAAAGTCAACCGCGGAGCAATTTGAACTCAGAACGTAAAGACAGACGAAATAACGCTAAGCATTTCACCCGGTGTGGTAAAGTTTCTGCCAGCTCACCACATTGTTAAACTCTTCATATTAACGTGAGCGACACTTTTAGGCAATGTTAGAACAACGCTGTGTGTGACTCTCTCTGTTTGTGTGTGTGTGTGTGTGTGTGTGTGTGTGTGTGTGTGTGTGAGTGTGTGTGTATACATGTATGTGTAAATTTTAATAAGAGAATATATATTAAACAGGCTTCATTGCAAATCCCTACAATTGTTTCAACACAATTATCTGCTCTAATTTACTGAATTTGCATAAAGTATGCGCAATATTGCATTAATATGATTCAACAATAGCTGTATACATGTCTGTGTGTTTTGTTTGTGTGTGTATATATATATGTATACACACATATGTATATATGTATGTACACACACACACATATATATTTATATGCTTCTCTCTCTCACTCACTATTATTCGTCCTCTCTCTGTCAATACCTTCTCTTTCTGTTACATGTTGTTACTGTTTTTGTTGAATCAAATTTGTTGAAAAAAAGAGTCGCAATAATTATGCACCAACCCAATATCATGTAGAGAACATAGATTCTGTAAAGAACCAGGTGATTTTATGATTGTTAATAATATCATCTTTTAAGGTCCAATTGCATGAGAGAAGAGAAGTCTTTCTTTGTCTACAAATATTATTCTTACGATGCGAGAAGAGTATTTTAAATTGTTTGTCAGCAAGCCCTCTCTAACATTTCCATTACTGCTTGCAAGAGAGGCCCTAGATGAATGAAATGACATTTTACAGTTATTGAAGGAGGCATTGTATTCATAACAATGCTGAAGACACGAAAACAACACAAAATTTTTCTATGTGAATAGATGAATATAACATGGTTTTAAGTATAACAAATGAAGGGATGAATGTGTGACAGATTTTCATATCTTGATGATTAATAAAATGCTATTTCGTTCTGTTTACTTTTATGCTTGCTATATATTGTCATATTGCTTCCTTCCAATCGTGTGAATGATATCGAGATTCCATATATATGTACACAGAAAGAGAACCATCCTGCACATATCTGTCTGTCTGTCTTTATATATATCTGTCTGTCTGTCTGTCTGTCTTTATATATATCTGTCTGTCTATAACAATTTGATGTCTAAATATCTGTTACTCTTTTACTCTTTTACTTGTTTCAGTCATTTGACTGCGGCCATGCTGGAGCACCGCCTTTAGTCGAGCAAAAAGACCCCAGGACTTATTCTTTGGAAGCCTAGTACTTATTCTATCGGTCTCTTTTGCAGAACCGCTAAGCTACGGGGACGTAAACACACCCGCATCGGTTGACAAGCGATGTTGGGGGTGACAAACACAGACACACAAACATATATATATATACATATATACGACGGGCTTCTTTCAGTTTCCGTCTACCAAATCCACTCACAAGGCTTTGGTCGGCCCGAGACTATAGTAGAAGACACTTGCCCAAGGTGCCACGCAGTGGGACTGAACCCGGAACCATGTGGTTGGTAGGTAAGCTACTTACCACACAGCCACTCCTGCGCCTGTTGTTTAAATGATGACAATGTTTTATCGATTGCTCGGTTACAGAACATTCATCTCCCTCCGATAATGTTTCCAGAAGATGTAATCGTTGCCTCGCGGAGAAACATTGCATTTCACGGCGTCCTTTTGCCACGTTCAACGCAAAACCAAAATAATAACAACAACAATAATAATAATAATAATAATAATAATAATAATAATAACAACAACAACACTAATAATAGCAACAATAATAATGATAACAATAATGATTTGCTTGTTTAGATTTGTTTCCCAATTTTCTGTTCACCTTGATATTCTATCTCTGATCTTTTAGTCGTGACTGGCAGCCCCTAGAAATGGTATCGTGATAAAAAAAAAAATGTGGCGTTTTTGTCACCTTAAAACCTCGTCCATCTTTATGAGTCCTGTATCCCTGAATCTTTAAGTGAAGGTTTCTGACACAGCTAGTGTTCCACCGAAGGCCAGGATGAACCTGATCATTATTCAACTACTGCCGTTAGGATTAGGGGGTGAATTTAAAATGACAAATAGATTTGTTATGGAATGAAACTACACGAGCGAATCTGTCAAAACAGGATTCAGAAAAAAGAAAGAAAATACATGAAATACAAATAGAGAGTGACACGTTCCTTGTCACAGGACAATGACTGCTTGATTAGAACAAAAAATAGAGATCAAATTATGGGGAGATAAAGGCTATCCCTGATGGAGATGGAAGGGATCTTCAGAAGTGAATGATGAAGGACAAAGCTAAATGGAAGAGGAAATAGAAGGAAGAGGATGAGGGGAAGAAGGAGAAAAGGAAAAAGAAGATATGATGATGAAGAAAAAGAAGTCAATGAATCATTAGAAGGAAAGAAATAGTAGGAAGGATGATAAGAATGCATGAAGGGAAGGACTATTAGAGAGGAAGAAAGGGTTAAGGGTTGAAGACAGAACGAGATTGTCATGGAAAGGGTAAACCTGCGCAAAACAGTAAAGAGAATGGATGAGCTATTAACGAAATGAATGGGGGAAATATAATAGATATAAATGTAGTTATAGTGCGAAAGGTACGTTTCTCTAGAAACTCTTAGGGTCTAAAGTGAAGCGAAACAGTAGAGAAAGACCCACGATGGAAATCTAAGAAGGAGTTGAACAGCTGAATGAAGATCTTGGAAGGAAAGGTAGTGAAACTGAAAATAAGACGATGAAGGAAAAACAGAAATGAGCTGCAAGGAAAGAACAAGATGAGACACAGAGGATTAAAGGTAGTTAAAGAGAAGACGAGGTCAAGAATCAAGACGACATCAGGTAAAAAAAAAAAAGACACAAAAAATATATACAGTAGATACTGACAAAGAATAAACCAAAATCAGCAGAATAGGTTGGCCAGAATCAATGATTGTTAAATTTACCAACGGCGAAATAATGAAGAGAAACATCTGGGGAATGTTGTTCCAAATACTGAAACAGGAAGGAACTTTTGGTGAGATATTTGGTGTAAAGAGGTTTCATATAAACGGGCAGGTGGATTGGTTATGGAAATTGAAAATAGAAATGCGAAAAGATTTAAAAAAAGGAAATATAAACATTACAGAAGGGCAAATGAAAAAAAATACTAAAAAAAACTAAAAACCCAAATAGAAAACCCCTGGATCTGATGATAGAATAACACAAGAGTACGAAAGAAAGCAACTAAAAGGGATCATACAAATCGGACGCCATGTTGATAGCAGTATCGTGAAGTCTACGTTGAGGTATTACTACATTTAAATTTCGATCTCTTTAAAGACTAACGGCAAAAAAACCCCCAAAAAACCAAATGCTTGTCAAGTCGTAATAAATAAATAAATAGATAAAATGAGGCAACGAAACAAGCGTAACATATATGCAAGACGAATATATAAAAAGGAACCAAACAAGACATTAAATGAGGAGATCATCGAATCACAGAAACAAATTCTGCAGACAAGCGATATATGTAGGAGAATGACATTGATATCTATCTACCTATCTATACATACATACATATATGGAAATGTATATGGAGATATATATATATACACACACAAACATACGTACTTACACATGGAGTGTTTCATTTGGGGAAGCAGGCAAGACAACAAGTAAGTCTATATGTACATATACATGTATACAAACATTTGTGCACACAGATGTGTATATATATATATATATATATATATATATATATATATATATTTATTTATTTATTTATATATATATATATATGGGTGCGCCTGTACGCACTCACAAACGGACTGATTGATTGCTGACACAAGAGCTGCTTCTTTGATTTGAAATATTCTCTCGGTTTGTCAGATATGTCATTACAAGTGGTGATTATGATAAATTTCAACATCATCATCATCATCATCATCTTCGTCTCCACCCCACCCCCGGTACAACCACCACCGCCACCACCACCACAATCACTCAATAACAACTGGCATGCACGAAACTGAAGACCCTTCAGTTCTTGTGTACCCCAAGAGTTAAATAAAAAAAACAAACTTTCTCTTCACCTCACACACACACATGCACACAAACACACACATATATAAATTCTTTATATATATATATATATATATATATATGTATATTCTTCTTTAAGAATCTTCTGGAGTTATAAATAATCTCTCATCATCTTTCAAACCAAAAAAACCTGCCTTACAAGTGGAAAGAAACAAGCATAGGAATCGAACTGTCGATCAGCGGATGTCCCGATCATCACCACACGAAGGGAACTTTCAACTGTTCCGAAGAAAAGCTTCATAGAGACAAGAGAGACGCGGAAATAGTTAAATAGTTTATTTCTGCTCGTTAAAACCATCGGAAATTTTTTTAAAGAAAATTTTGGGGTGTTATTAATTAATATTTATATCTTCCTTTATATTTGAAGATCTTCTAACACACATATTTACATAGACACATGCACCAATACAAGCACTAACATACACAGCACACGCACACACACACACACACATATATATACCGCTAAGCATTTCGCTCGGCGTGCTAACGTTTCTGCCAGCTCACCGCCTTAAAGATGGGTTATATATTCATTATTGCTTAGTTCCAGCTCATGCAATCCAGCAAACCTCTGATCAAAGACGCCCTGGCCATGCCAACCGGCTTAATATTCTAAATAACTATAACTACAATTACTGATATATCTCTAAAACTCTCGCCAGAGATATGAGGAAGACTCGGCAAATATTTCCAGCATAAAAATGAAACTTGTAAAAGGGTCGTATACAGACGAAACAGTTAGAAATAGATAAAAAGAAGTAACTTTGTTTTTCAATAACATGCATTAAATATTCAAAGTTCGAACTGTTTTGCCCAGTAACTTTGTCTGGCATCGTTCGTTAGTTGCAACGGTGGTCTTCGTTTAATATTCCACGGTTACGACACAAAGATGGCGACATTTTGAATAAAGTAGAAATTCATGTAAGTAAAATTGTCTTTTGTCCAAACTGCTTTGAAATTTTGGTTTAAGTGGAATTTTGTTTTTCATTGTGTGTTTATGGTGTTCCGTGTAGAATTTGTGTGTGTTTATGTGTGTGTGTATGTATGCAGGCATATGTGTGTATGGGTGGGTCTGTATGTACGCATATAAGTAACTGCGCATGCGTCTGAGACTCAGTGTGTAACGGGGTATGACTATGCATGTGAATATATACGTTTATATTCTCCCCCACAAAACTACTGGGTTTTATGTGCATGTGTGTGCGCATGTGTGTATATTTAGATATACACACATATGTATAATATATGTTATATATATATGTATATATATATATATATATATATATATATATTAGTTATTTGTAAAAGTGCATAAACATAAGTATGGATATGCCTGGTCAATATTCAAATTGCTGAGCATGTGTTAATGCAGCGATTCATATACAACTGCACACACATATACACTTGCATACAAACACACATAAGAACTTACCTATACATACACACACAATTATTCTGCGTGTGTTTAAGATAGACAGAGCGAGCATTAGACATAGAAGACTTCTATTTACACACAATATTCATGTTCCTTGTACATCGCAATTTTAAAAACATTATATAAACAGGCGCACGTCCACACGCACACTGACGCATATGTGTGTGAATGTATATAATATATAAATATATGTGTGTGAGTGTGTATACATATATACATGTTTGTGGGAGGGATGCTTGTGCGCATGTCTTAGTGTAAAAGTGTGCGTGTCCGCCTGTATATGTATGTATGTATGTATGTATGTATATGTATATATATATATATA
>NC_069007.1:406504-413750 GCF_001194135.2 Octopus bimaculoides
ATGTAAATTCACATTCGAAGAAGACAGTTCTTTATATAAAACAAACAGTTTTTTTTTCCTTAGAAACAAGCAACTTTTTCCAGCTGTGGAATTATGTATGAAGACAAAAACAAGCCATAAAGATGGTTAAGTTCCTGAAAGAAGTTATTACTGTCAAGAGTTTTTATCACTTTTTCTATTCCAAACAACGGAAATGGCTTTTGGAAGAAAGAATACGATAATCTAAGAGTTTGTTGCTTTTGTTGTTGTGGTTTTTCCATGTGAGAGAAAGAGAGAGAGAGAGAGAGAGAGAGAGAGAGAGAGAGAGAGAGAGAAAGAGAGAGTGTGTGTGATAGAGACAAAAAGAGAGAGGCAGTGATTGATAAAGAAAGACAGAGAATTTAGCGAGAAATAAAGTAGTTTTGTAGGAGGGGAAGTGACGAAGCATTGAAGAGAAAAAGAGAAAGTGAGAGTGAGTGAGAAAGAGAGAGAAAGAAAGAGAAAGAAAGAGCGAGAGAGAGTGATTGGTAAATGTTTAATACTTGCAGACATCGAACTGCCTAGATACATTCTAACACGTCAAAATAGTGATTGCAGTATCCAAAGATTTGCCACTCACCTGTAATAATAATAATAATAATAATAATAATAATAACAATGATAATAACAATGATAATAATAATAATAACAACAACAACAACAATAATGAATATATATAACAGTGAATATATATATATATATATATATATACGTACCTTCACACACATATACACAAATACCTACCTACCTATTTATCTACGTATATATATATATATATATATGTATATATATATATATATATACATATATATATATTCATATATACATATATATATATACGTACATATATATATATATATATATATATACATATATATATATACATATATATTCATATATACATATACATATATATATATACATATATATTCATATATACATATATATATATACGTATATATATATATATATATATATATATATATATATATATATATATATATATATATATATATATATATATATATATATACATACATGTGTATAAATATATGTATATATATCAATATATAAAACGCATAGATACGTATAACACACACACGCGCACATATATATAGTAAGATAACGTTTTGCTGTAGGGATTGATTGGTCGTGGGGTCGAATGTGGAGATTGATAGTAAAGAAAAAACAAATGAAAACAAAGAAGCAAGAAAAAATTACAGTGTGGCGATGAGGAGGCTTTTGATGACGATGGTGGTTATGATGGTGGGTGTAATGGGGACGGTGAGTAGGATGATAAAGATGATGATGATGATGATGGCATGGAGGAGGATGATGATGATGATGATCGAACATATAAACCAAAATAAAAAGAAGTTTCAAACTTTGCTTTATCTCATAGATACTGATGCAGCACGAAATTTTAATAAACGAATGAAAAAAACAACAAAAAAAAAACGCTGAAACGCACATACACACATATGCACACGTACGCACGCAGAGCCACACATACATATATACACAGAGCATAGCATATACACATATAGGCATATACACATATACACAGAGCCACACATTTCCATATATCTAAACGAAAATGTAAATTATAGATAAAACGGATTTTGTACAATATCCATTGTTGAAGTGGTTATCATTATCTTTATTATTTCATTATTCTTATCATCATTGTTATCATCATCATCATCATCATCGTCGTCTCATTGTTTTCCTCTTGAGAGTACATGTACTCTCACCTTCTGGGGCCTTTCTGCAGTTCTAATCTAGACTTCATAATATTATACACCGTTTGTTTTTCTTTTCACAAGCTGTCTTGTTTGTTGTCATCGTCAATCTTAAAGAATAACTATATAACTTCCATTTGCTTTGTCCTTCTGAAGTGATTATACATCCTACCACAGGTCTCAACTCGGACTCCCTCCAGGTTTTTGTCGGACGCACGCTTATCCCCGCCCTCTTAAAAGAGAAATATCCCAATGAAATCTCGCTTTATTTATTGCCATTTATTTGGTAAACTGCTCTGGCAAAGAGTGAATCTGCTTTGTGACCCATTTCTTGCATGGTTTATACTCGCCTAGGGTAGACCCATGTTATATTAATACAACAATGAAACAGAAGCAGTCCTTTGTTTTTAAAAGCAGATAAAATAAAGGAAAATATTGAAAATGTTTATCGATCGAGAAAAGCATTTAAAAACATTCATTTTTTTTTCTGATCATTTTAGGTCATAAAAAATTTCATATGAACCAACAAAAGGAAATTATGGGTGAAATATGACATGAGTGACAGGGCGTCTTTCCTCGACGAACACTTTTCAAAATTAATTACTTGTATTTCATTGTGCAGCCATAATGTACTGCAAAGTATATCAAACGCTTAATAAGTCAATACTTTGTCCTATTGTGTTAGCAGTGTTATTAAATCACATGTTAATGTTATCTCTAGAGATTTTCTGTAAAAGTTATAGAACTCCTGAAATATGGCATATGCACCCATTACGTACTTTTCCATCTTCGATCGCATTGTTGTTGTCTTCGGATAAGAAACGTCGTAACAAATCAGTGCTTGCTATAATTTCTACAAAAATTCTGTAGAATTAACCTTAACACTTTCCAAAATAAATAAAAGAATTAAAAGACTTCTGTGTAGCGAATAACAGCGAGACTTTTGATATGCCTTCGAAGGACGAATTGACTGCAGCTCAATTTCTCGATTGCGTCTAAGCATATGGAACCGTTTGGCTAAAATTCAGGGTCGCAGGTAAGGGGCGAGGAGACAAGGAAAGTGTCTGTGTCACACGCCGACCCAAAAGCTGGTGCGAAAGTACAAAGGAAAAGGGGAAAACAAGGGTCACAGTGAGGGTTATTGGTACTGGAATTGATCCTTGGTTTGTCACGCTTGCAGCACCTTACGAGCCGGATGGAGGTCAGCTACAACATCATGTGCTCAGATAGGACTGCATGAAGAACCCGGTCCTGCTCATACTCCATGACCATGGCTACCCGATATATGTCTATCGCTACCCGATATGTACCCTTGAATGTTATTGATGAGGAGTTCAGTCAGACTGATGGAGCAAGACTGAATATCAAGTTAAAAGCGTTTAATAGTAAAAGTCACTTGAATCTGTAAGAACGAAAAGGAGACGAAATGTAAAAATAAATAAAAAAAAAAATGGGGGATGGCCGACAGAAGGAGAAGCAAAGACAAGAGCAGAGCTCGTGGGGGGGGGGACCATTGCTGCTACTAGAGAAGGGAGAGGGAGGGAAGAAGGAAAAGAAGGAGAGGAAAATAAAGAAGAGGGAAAATGAAAGGAAAAGATAAAATATCAATTGTATAATTCAATTGGAACCACTGACAGTTATTGCTTGGGTTGGAATCGTTCCGTCTACCCTTGGACCCGAAAGAGGAAGAGGAAATGGTAAAACCACATGGCAACAGGAGAACAAAAAAAAAAAGATTTGCTGTTAACTCGATAGAAACTAATTGTTATGAAAGGACAACGTCGTAAATGAAACATTTAATTAGCCTCGCAATAAAACATTACAGGCTAATTAAACAGTTAATGAGGTTGACGGTGTAACATACTTGACCAAAGTATGACACTCTAGTAATCGCAGCTAAATCACTCTCAATTCATAATCCATTGCCTTGACAAAAAAAAAAAAAAATTACGATCGATGTAGACACTGATATGTGAAAGGAAAAAAAGCGATAAAGTGGGAGTCATAGTTGGGAAGTCTTTGAGCACAGGCGCCCTCACAGAGAGCATAGAACAGCGTTAAACAATAGCTAAACGCGTTATAACCGTGGCTCCAAGAAACAGAACGATGTTTGGTAATAAACAGGACAATCTGTTGCTGCTGCTGCTGCTACTGCTACTACTATAAATATTTATTTTTAAGAGACGAAAAAGGTCGGATATTATAGAAGAGAGATGTCTATCCATATCAACTCCATAACACCCGGCCAGTACTTGAACCTGACTTTGAAGTTCGAACATTTTGCGAGAAATATTTGTGATTACATTCACCCCCCAAGAAAGAATTAAAAAACAAACAAACATGGGCCCCCACCCATCGAGATTTGAACTTGGAACATAAACAAACGATTCCTGCTTTAGTAGAGTGTATTATATTTGAATTTCCCTGTCTAAGAATTTGATAGGAACGGAGCCATTCTTGGTCAGACCTTTTCTGATTTATGTCTTCTATCTCATTCCTCTCGATATTTCAGTCATTAGAAGTTATTTGACCACAGGTCAACAGTAAACCAGTAGACCTGTGATCAAAGGCATTCCGGCCATGACAATTTGGTAGATATTTTATTGGTCATAGGTGGGCTGGGATGAAAGGATAAAACCGATATTTGAATTGAGAACCTTGATTGATGTTCAAAGTTAAATACTGTAATAGATTTAGTCCGGTGCTTTACCGTTAATACTAGAGTAGTGGTGATTATACTGACGTAATCAAGTTTATCGTAAAGATGAAAGAAGACAGACAGACAGAGAGAAGGAGGAGAAGAAGGAGGAGAAGAAGGAAAGAGGGAAAAGAAAGGAAATGAATAAGAAAAATAAGGGAGAAGCAGAATATAAATAGCATCATACATATATATATATATATATATATATATATATATATGTATGTGTGTGTGTGTGTGTGTGTATCTATGTGTATGTATACATGCATATACACATAAATATATCTACTGATACACAGGCATGTACACACACGCACATATATGCATACTTATATTTGTATCTATAAATACATACATATATATATGCATGTATACATAGATATAGATACAGTTATATATGTGTATATATATGTGTGTATATATATATATATATATATATATATGTATAAATGTATATGGAAATAAGTATAAATGTATGTATGTATATATATATAATTATAAGCACATTATATATGCATACGCACATCC
Source organism: Octopus bimaculoides (assembly GCF_001194135.2). Classification (NCBI taxonomy): domain Eukaryota; kingdom Metazoa; phylum Mollusca; class Cephalopoda; order Octopoda; family Octopodidae; genus Octopus; species Octopus bimaculoides. The sequence goes on from NC_069007.1 coordinate 411,491, forward strand.
GTATAGAGATACAAACGTATATATCCAAACATAAAAACACACACACACACACACACACACACGCATATATCCGAGAAAGCCCAGCACACAGGCAGACCTATAGACAGAGAGGAGAACAAACAAGAGATGAAGATAAACTGAGTGTCATTGATCCTACGGGCAATATTGATGCAGCACCATCAAAAGACTCAAACGTTATTATCAGTTGTAAAAGATAATCTGTTCTCTTTTTCATTAATTTTTATCTTGTTTTCTTTTCTTGTTTTTTTTTTTTTTAGTTTGACTTTTACTTTCACTTTCGAAACTATAAATTAATAGATAAATAAATAAAACGGTAGAAGATTAAAACACACATACATATACACAAAAATATACACACGTACACACACTAAGGGACAACTGTCTAGCTGACGGCGGTCGTAGCGGAAGTTGAGCTGGTGTTGGCGTTGTGGAAAATTGATTGGTTTAGAGAGGCACAAGGCTAATCATTTCTGGAGAAGGGAACAATCGATTAAACCGATACTAAATTTATTAACCAGCAATGTTTCAATCATCAGAGGTTGTAGGTGTGGCGGATAGGTTGCGAAGCCAGCTTCACATCCACATGGTTTCGTGTTCTATCCTGGTCCGTTTTAGAAGTATAAAACCCCGGGTAAACCCTCGCAATTGGCTCTGTTATATTTATTGAGGTCCCTAGACTCATGAACCCTCTAGGCCACATATCTTAAGGCAAACCTTTTTTTTTGTGCAAGTGGGTAACGGTTTACGACAATAGTTTTTACCAAAGTCACGTGTTGAGGGAAGTGTTGTCAGAGAAATGGACGAAAGTAAACTATGCAGAAGCCTGTCTTGCTAAGCGTTCCAGGAATTGAAATGGACAGCTTTTACGACGTAGTATCTTGCTGAGGACGACGTTACGGGTATACACACGTCTGCAGATTACTTAATCACATAAAATATAATCTAATGAGAAGACTTTTCTTTTGACCGGGCAACTGATAACTCACTGACATGGAAATAGACGGAGGATCTAACGTATGCAAGGAAGAAGTCAGACCATGCTGTAATTCGTATCGGGAACAAAAAGACAGTGCCATTTCATGTTAAATTGTGGTGTTGTGGTTGAGACAGATGCTCTACCAATTATGGCTAGTAATACGGAGATTTGACAAACACAATGGTACGACCATTTAACCTATGAATCATTGATTAAATCGATGCCACTTATTGATCACTATTGATTGAATCGGTCCCTGGGGTGGGGTGGGAAATGTACCTGTAAAGTACACGGGTTGATTTTATTGACGTCTTCCAGATGTCTTGAAACAAGAATTAGAGTACCTTTAGTCAATTCTGGAACAAGTGAGATTGTATATTTATTAACTTTTTAAACTTTGAAAACAATGATACATGCCACAAACAAATGGATTCATGTCATTTTAATGTTATTTAATTTATATTCATTTGAGAACCGCAAACAAATCTTAATGCAGCTTCTCTTCGACTTACGACCCTCCGCTCTTACGACCCTCCGCTCTTACGACCCTCCGCTCTTACGACCCTCCGCTCTTACGACCCTCCGCTCTTACGACCCTCCGCTCTTACGACCTTCCCCCAAATAAAAATAAATAAAATATCGGTTTTCGGACGTTGGGCAGCTGCGTGTACGATATCTGTGGCAGTATATGGCAATGGAGATCTCCCTCAGACCCAGGTATCCACTCCCTGCTACTGTCTCTCACTCAGTCGCTTTCAAGCATCCGTTGCGTTTGAATGAAAATAATGTTGAAAAATATAAATCCGACATACGACCATATGGACTTACGACCTGTCAGTCGAAACGTAATTCGGTCGTAAGTTGAGGAGAGGGTGTACTTGGAACAATTTAAGGGTGAATGAAGGTGTCAAACCTGACGCCCATTGTATTAGATTGGAGAACAACGATTCCAGCTTTCGTCGTCGTCGTCATCAACAACAACAACAACAACGATAACTGCGAGTCAACAATAAATCGTGAGATGAAACTTCAGAATTCTTCTTCCTTTAAGATTCTGGTTAAAGAAAGCATTAGAGTCTTAAGAGTCACAGAATTCTATGCGAAAACCGAGGAATACTTCTGTGGGGATTGAACACGTTGAAGGCAGTGTTGGGTATCTATCTCGTAGTTGCAAAACTTCAAATTGCAACTGTCTCCGTTTTGCAGTTAAGACCGTGCTACACGATGACCAAAGAGAAATTAAAGAGGAGAGCAGCAAGCGGG
>NC_069007.1:413911-423515 GCF_001194135.2 Octopus bimaculoides
CACACACACACACACACACACACACACACACACACACACACACACACACACACGTGCGCAGAAATGTAGAGATACAGATAAGAATAGAGTGAGAATAGAGTGCCTCATTTTATCTCTCTCCTCATTTCACACACACACACACTCTCTCTCTCCCCCCACCTCTTGCAATCCCTCAATTCCTTAAATCTAGCATCACTCTCTCACTTGTTCTGTCTCACTTGTTCTCTCTCTCACTCACTTTCTCACTCTCTCTTTCTCTCTCGTCTACACACTTTTTTAAGAACTCCCTTTAACTACGACTATCTCATTCTTTTTTCTTCAACTCTCCATAAATAACCTTTCTCTCACCCATCTTACTATCGTATACTACTCCCCGTCTCTCTATCATGTCTCTCTCTCTCTCTCTCTGTCTCACTCCAAGTTTCTGTCTGTTTGTCTGTTTCTCTCTCTCGTGTCGCCGTCTATCATGAAAAGAAAATATACAGGAAATAGATAACTGACACTTATATGAAATGAAATTTTAGCAGACACCAGAGGAAAGATTCTGGCTATAAATGCTGAAACGATATCAAATATTTATAACTCCTTTCTCCGCTTTTCTCATTTGAATGACGTTAAGTAGAAGAATCCTCTCTGATCTCGCTCCGCATGTGTGAGAGTTGTGTGGTGGCATTGGAGCGGGGGGAGAGAGCCGCCGTGGCGAAGCGTTGGGACGGTGGGTCGCTGGTGCCGCAGTGTTGCGCTTCTGCTATGGTTGTGAAACCGTGTTCCGTTATATGTACACATTTCCCTTCATTTACACACACACACACACGTGTATATATTCTCAGACACCACACACGCACACAGACATATATATATATATATATATATATATGTATATACATATTTATGAATATATATATATATACACATACATTCATATATATCTATACATATATGCATATATATGTATACATACATGCATATATATGTATACATACATATATATATACATATATATATGTGTGTGTGTGTGTGTATGAGTTTATATATAAATATATATATATATATATATATATATATATATAAATATATGAAGTAATTTGTATGCATGTTTATGGACTTCTATATGTATATATACATGCATTGATATACACTATACATAGACATGCATATATATACACACACCTATACACAAATATCTATATTGTGTATATGTGTATTTACCGACACTTTCATGGCGCAGTGGTATCGTCCTCTCATCATAATGTCCACACAAATATACACGCAGGATATAATATTCACTTTATATTTCTTTTTATCACCACGGCCAGTACCACCACCACCACCATCATTTCCCCCTCCTCCACCTGAGCGTCTCCCACCCACCCCACCAGTATATACATTATTGATCTCCAACATTGGCGCAAGACTATATGCTATATATTATTCACTATCGAAGTCTTGCGTCAATTTGTACGTTTACAATACTGTTGCAAATATTCCATTCCATTTCACTCGACATTCGTTTTTTTTTCTTTCGACAAATCAATTGATATTCTCGTATTCTAACTCCGACGCATGATACGATTCTAAAATGCTTCGACGTACCTAACTTTTTTTTAGGATTTTCATATACGTACATAGAAACATACATACGTGTATACACACACACATATGTATCTACATATATAGATTAGGTGATATCTCTCTCTCTCTCTCTCTCTCTCTCTCTCTCTCTCTGTATATATTCGTGATTTGTGGTACTCCGTCGGTTTCGACGACGAGGGTTCCAGTTGATCCGATAAACAGAACAGCCTACTCGTGTACCCTTAACGTAGCTCTCGGGGAGATTCAGCGTGACACAGAGTGTGACAAAGCTGGCCCCTTGAAATACAGGTACAATAGAAACAGAAAGAAAGAGAGAAAGTTGTGGTGAAAGAGTAGAGCAGGTTTCGCTACCACCCTCTGCCGGAGCCTCGTGGAGCTTTAGGTGTTTTCGCTGAATAAACACTCACAACGCCCGGTCTTGGAATCGAAACCGCGATCCTACGACCGCGAGTCGGCTGCTCTAACCACTGGGCCATTTCTGTACATACACATATATGTATATACATATAAATATATGGATTTATACACACACATATGTATGTAATATATAATTATGTGTGTGTTTGCGCGTTTGTGTGTGCATGTGTGTTTGCGATTTTAAACGCAAACCATTGGCGCAAAATGTAATCTGCAATCTTTCATCTGGAATAGCTTCTCAGCACTCACTAATAACCTAATATTGGAATATTAGAGTGTCAAAAATAGGCTCAGTTCGAAATGTATGTGACAAGCAGAGAAAATGTAATGAAGTTTTCACATTAGTAAAAGCATTAAAGGGATACGAACTATAATTAGTGTGATGGTCGATTTTGGAGATATCTCGACTGGACAACGCTTCTGAAGTGCCAATTCACACATCACCTATACGTTCACATACCGGAAAATCCTATCTATGATAGAAAGAAGGCCTGAAATTTGAGAAAGGGAGCCCAGTCGATTATATCGACCCCTGCACTTATCTGATACTTAATTTATCGACCCCGAAAGGATGAAAGGCAAAGTCGACCTCGGTGGAATTTGAACTCAGAACGTGGCGGCAGACAAAATTCTGCTAAGCATTTCGCCTGGCGTACTAACGATTCTAGTAGTTCGCTGCCTTAGATACCGGAAAATCTTACCACTCCTGTTGCTATTCTACATTACAGGCTACAAACCAAACTGCCCTACCCGAAATACACTTGTTTACTCTGCAAGGTAGCCTACGACGGGGTCATTCCCTCAAGATATATATAGTACAGCCTGTTCAAAAAAGTCTCCCCGCAGTAAGTATTGCAGAATAAATATTTTATTAGATGGTATAAGACTACAAAAGAATATATTAGACTTTACAAGACTTTAAAAAAACTTTATAAGAGGTGTTGAAATTGTCGTCCTTCGTTTTCAATACCTAAGTTGACTCTTCTACACATGTTCTGAAATACATCCTGAGGAGTCTGACGCAGTTTATCAGAAATACTGGAGAGTGTTTCGTGTAAAAGAACAATAGACCTACTTTTTCTTGCTGCGTCTTTCGCTGAGCCTGTATTTCTAAATTTTCTTATCAAATCCCACGCACAATTTCACAATGTGGAACAACAGTATTTGGAAAAGTTTCACTGAACTTCTGTTTCACATTATATGTGTATTTGTTTCCAGCCCGAAACACCCATTCAACTAAAAACGTACGTTCTTCAATGGTCAGCATGTCACCAAGCTGAAGGGTACACAATGACTGAGGGAAGATGGATGAGACACGCAGTGGTAGCCAAGTCACGCATGCGCTGGATGAAAAAATATCACTGCGGAGAATACCTTGTATTTATGATGGGGCTATTGGGCTATAATATTTCCAAAGCAAACTCTTTTTTCAATATATTTCTATAAGTTGTCTTATTCACGTCTTGCTTTTTTCTTCGCATTTTATTATTTTTATTTGTATAAATACTTTTAACGTATTCATATAATGTTTTTCGTATATTGTATTACTTAAGTTTTAGCAGAGAATATATTTTAGGTATTGATCCGATTCTATTGATTGATTGATTGGTTTTTATAATTACGTAATTATACATTCAAATTTCTCTCATAATCTTTATAAACTTTATAAACTTGTTATTATGTTTATTGCCATAAAATTGAAAAGTTCACCATTTTGTATAGACTTCAACCGATACAACTCTCGTTAGATAGACAACACACACATACATGTATATATACACACATATATATTAAGAAAAAAGGAGGCAGTCCGAATTTGGGTAACACACACACATTATATATATATATATATATATATATATATATATATAAAGAAAAAGGAGGTACTCAAGATTTGGATAAAAACTATTTATTTACCGTTTTTTCCCCTTTGAGTGATTCATCACGAATCATTTTTCTATAAAAATTCATACCTATTAAATATGAAAAATATCTGGAGCGGAATTTTTTTTTTTTAGTTTTGGAAAACGATGTTTTGGGCGTGGTTGTGATAGTCAGTGTTAGTTATAATTTCTGTGTGTGTGTATATATGTGTGTATATATGTGTATATATGTGTATATATGTGTGCATATATGTGTGTGCATACACACACTCACACGCATGCACGTGCTCTATTTTACTGATTTCTCTCATTCGAAATCGAGTATGTTGAGTAATTAACTTCAGCTTTGTTTTTTGTTTTGTTTTATCAACCCATATCTAATGGAAAAGTCACCTTTTTAAGGTTAAGGGACATAGCACCTCACAACTTGTTGCTCTCATATAAACAGACACATTTACAAACGATGTATTATGCATACATATATGCCTACAAAACCATCCACCCACCTACCCACACATATTCACATGCATTCAGAAATACACGCGTGCACACGTATATATATATATATATATATATGTAGTCGTCATTATTTTACCGGCCTCATTGAGGAAGGGAGCAGATCAAACCCAAAATGAAACTAGTTTAATTTACAAAACAAATGACATTTAATGGTGATTGGATACGATTCTGCCTGTGGCGGCATATTTTGTATTGGATTTCAAGAGACCGCGATTGTCTCTTACAAATATAGTTTCTCTTCTCGCGATGTTTTCAAAGAAGTTGGTTTGTGGATGGGAATCAGGTTTCCTGTAGATTCTCACCTTTTATAAACGTCAACACCTTTTTATAAATTTCAATTTTTGTTCTCACGTTGTTATATGGCTAACTGTGAAACCACTAATAACAGCTAAGTTGTTCTCTGACTGATTGGAACAAAATCAATCGGAGTGGTTTCTCAAGAACACTCTCTCCTTAGGTGGTTGGTAGAGTTGCTAGAAATAGCAGCTCATATATATCACATGCTATTATCTTGCAAACGAAAATGACACGTCGCATAATATTTTTGTTTCAATCACATTCAGCTGCGTTTGTTATGAACTCGATCGTGGGGACAGAATTAGTGCTAAGATAAATGACAATTACAAAAAAAAAAACAACAACAACAACGAAGATAATGAAAGAATCTCTACGAAGTCGGTTCTCTTGAAGCCTTAACATCTTGCAAAGAATTGAAAGAACATTAATCAGAAGGACAAGAACAACAACTACAAAGCGCCATAAGAACATCGCAAACGCCAAACGATGAGAAAGGTCATTATTTAGTTCAGCAGCAAATGGTGCTGACGCGTTGGTGTGCAAGCGCCAAATACGTCAGTTTCTTTTTGGTAACTCCCAGAGTCACATGCGCTGCCGTCACGTGTGGTGTGTGTGCGTCTCTCGATCTGTGCGATTACTATTTTAATTATCTTCATTTTGTTAGATTATGAATAGCAGAGGCTGTTGGAGTCACCCAGACCAACTTTTGTTGTGTCTGTGGGAAATTTACTCCGTGTGACCAGCAGAAGAACATTGCAACCAAATTAAAAATTGCTTATAAATATTATTTCGCGTGTAAATTTGGGGACCAAGACAAGAGGTGGGTCCCTCATATATGCTGCACTGTGTTACTCATAGCTTACACAGTGGCTGAATGGCAAACGGAATGGAATGCCGTTTGATGCATCAATGGTATGGCGTGAGCCAACCAATTATGTCTCTGTTTCTTTTGCATGACTAATATTAGTGGTTTCTCAAACAAAACCAATGCAAAAATTGTGTAAGCAGATTGTAAGTCGGCTATAAAGCCGGTCCCACATAACTTCGAGAGACCTGTCCCAGTTCTCCTCTCACATGATTCACTTAAAGACCTCGATGAACCTTTTGATTCTCCTATCGACGAAGAGCACGTAGTTGATTCTAAGAAAAATGAGCTGAACATATAAAAAAATAAAGTGAGTATTCCCTTAATATAAATATACTATGTACCGTTATATTATAATACTATTTGCCTCGAACATTAAACTTACTCTATACAGTACTAATCTACTATTATAATAATTATTTACATTGAACTTAACTATCCCTGAAACTAATATAGTATTAAGATATAATTATGCGCATAACTCAAAATCCTGACATGCTACAGCAATTCTAATTTCAGGTTCGGAATCAGCGCATTCGATTTAGTTTCGTACAGCATCACTTGTTTGGGTAGCAGACAAATTGTATTTTTGTTGCCCAGGGTTATTTTTCGCAATGACTATTTCAGAAGTTGTTAACCAAACGGATGTCCATCGGTTTCGCTATGTAACCAACTGACCTACCTAACCGCTGAATTAGTATTTCGCAGACACTTGTAGTATTAAAGCAAATCGGAGGCGGATGTACAGTGTGAGTGTGACAAGCCTGGAATTTTAAATTTTAGGTACAATCCATTGGGTGACCTTTCACCTGGTTTAAGTCTATTCAATTTAATGGATACGGATTGGGTGAACTCAAAGCTTGGGAAAGACGACTGCGCAATGTGGAATGCAACAGAAGTGAACATTGGATCGCGTGATTACAATGCAAACTCTATGGTTATTCGGAGATGTACTCGGAGTTATTCATGAGAGTAACTTGATCTGATTGACCAAGCTAAAATAATTACGTTATAGGCAACCATAATAGTCATTCAAATACCTCCCACACACACACATACGCACAAAGCTTGTATTCTAGCAAGGACCAGTGACAACAACGGACATTGTTTTGTATACAGAATGACTTCGTCAGCGGAGCAAAGACTTCACAGTAATTTGCCAAGTAGCGACGGGTGTATAAGTACGTAAACGTATAAAATGGTACATTGCTTACATTAGAAAACAAAACCACTTTTACGATATATAATACTATTAGGATATATTAGAAACCATTAATTTTCAAGAGTCAGTGAAGATATTCTGAATGGAACGAAATACCATTTTATGTTTCAGGTTTATTAATTATTTTTTCTGATAATTTCCCGTCGATCTGAGGTAAATTTCGCTTTGGTCTTTTTGCAAGCACGTGTAGTCTTGATTAAAACAAGGAACGTTCCAGACAATAACCAAAAGAAGAACAATTCTAAGATTATTTCGAAATGATATTAAAATAAGAAATTTGAAAATAAAGAATAAAAATAATACAAGATTAGACAAGGAGAAAAAAATCCTAATAAAACAAAGGGCAATATTATCAATCTAATTTCATTGGCTTGTTTGATAATATCAGTAGCAGCGCCCTCTACCATCCCACCTCTCTGCACCTCTTTTTCTGTTTCTCCCCTCCTCTCTCCACACCATCAAAAACACACAAATCACTAAAACAACCTGACAACAACTTCAATAATAATAATAATAATAATAATGTTGATAAAAATACGAGTAATGAAGAGACTTTTTTAAAGTTTATTTTTGCACATCAAAATCTCTTGTTTCTTCAAGTTTTAACCCTTTCTTTGATAATTTTTCTGTTTTACTATTGCTGTTATTTTTACTTTTTTTTGTTATGAGTTTTTGTGTTTGTGTATTTTTTATTGTACGTTTCATTTTTTTTGTTTCTTTTTCTTTTTCTCAATTATTGATGTGAACAGAATAAATAAACTAGAAATAAATAAATAAATGAACGAGGAAGGGGTGAAAGAAAGAGAGAACGAAAAATGCAGAGAGAGAGAGAGAGAGAGAGAGAAACAGAGAGAGAAAATGGGATAAAATGGACAACGAGAGACAGACATGGACAGACAATAAGAAAGACAGAGAGAGAGTAAGGGAGGGAAAAGGGAGAAAGTATGGGAGATAACAACAGGTAAAGATAAGGAGAGAGTGACAGGGAGGAAGAGAGGAAGGGAGGGAGGGAGACATTGAGAGAAAGGAAGACAGAGGGAGGGAGATAGACAGAACAAGAGAGAGAGACAGGTAGTGTGGGTATGAAAGAAAGAGAGAGTGCGAATATGAAGAGAAAGTTGGTGGCAGTGACGGAGAATTTGTGAAGAGAAATAAAGAAACCACGAAATACAAGAAAATGAAATAAATAAATAAAAATATGAAAGATAATTAAAAAAAAATTGCTTTGACGATGTCTTTTAGTGATTTTTTTCGAATGATTCAATTCCAGATAACATTAAGAAAAAAAAAAGGAGAAAATATGCGAAAGTGGCATACATACATACATACATGTGTGCATATACACATACGCACACAAACACAAATATCTATTAGATGTATGAGTATGTATACATATATACATAACATATATGTACACATATATGTGCGTGTATATGTTATGCATTTATACATATCTATATATGTATAAATGCATATATAGATATGTATATATTTGTGCGTATGTGGCAGTGTATGTATGTATATGTATATATATATATGTTTATATACATATGTATACATATATGTATGTGAATATGAATCTATGTGTGTATGTGTCGGTGTATGTATGCATGTTTATATATATATATATATAGATAGATAGATAGATATAGATAGATAGATAGGTGTACCGAAAGTGACGCAGAAGTGGCTGGAACTTTTATTGCCATCGATCACCAAATTCCTCACGTTTGTAGAAAAATTATAATCCTGCTCTTCCACAAAAAGTTACCACTCGACAGAGTCTCCATCGCAAACAACGCTATCTGCGCCATCGTCGAACCGAACTCTCGAATCCTTTCCATACAAAGTCAACTCTACCCGGTCGTAACCCAGTAATTCACAGTCCGTTTCACATGGTCTGTATCATTTTACCATTGTGCGCACATGCGACCACACTTGCATATATACACACATACTATATATATATATATATATATTTAGGTACGTATGCGTGTGCATGTATGAGCGCTTACCAGTATGTGTGTGTGTGTGCGGCTGTGTAGTAAGCAACTTGCTTCCCAACGAAATGTTTCGGGGTTTAGTCTCACTGTATAGCACCTTGGGCTGACCAAAGCCTCCTCAATGGATGTGATAGATGGAAACTGAAAGCCCGTCGTATATATAAATTCATTCTACACGGAATCCAATATTTTACTGAAATGAAGAGAGAGAGAGAAAGACTAACAACAAAATAAAAATACTGTAACAACCAGAAGAACAACATGCATACAAGAGGTTTGTAACCTTCTGCCTTACTTGCAACAGAACCCTCGTCTATGTGTGTCTGTGTGAGTGCATATACATATGTGTGTACGTATTATATATGAAATTTCAAATGGTGAAATACAGTCAAGGATAGTATATGTTTATCTCTTATATATGTATTGAGGCCTTAAGCATACAATCATACTCACATAAATGATTTGACCATTCCAAAATTACTCTCACTATTCAAGATTATGACGAATAGAAAACACAGATTCACGCAGACGCTTCCACACGTGTGCGCACGTACACACACAGGTATGAATGCATATACACCTATTCACGTATGCACTTATTATTCTATGTGGCACACAGAGATTTATTCATTTACACGTACATATATGCCAACATAGGAGCCATACAGACGCAGCATATAACAGTGTACGCGTTTATATACATACATACATATATATATATATTTGATAGGAAGGAAAACATATATATATATATATATATATATATATATATATATATAGGAAGGAAAACATATATATATATATA
>NC_069007.1:423763-430247 GCF_001194135.2 Octopus bimaculoides
GTGGTGTAAATAACAAAAGGATATATTAGTATGACGCTCGGGAATACGGAAAGTCTTTGACGTTTCGAGCTACGCTCTTCAACAGAAAGAATACGGAGACAAGGAGAAAAACACGGAGAAAAAAAATTTGATATATATATATATATATATATACATACATATGCATATATACCGACACACAGACAAATAATAAACGTTTATTTATCCATACACACTCTTAAGACGTCCGCAAATGTATTTATACATAGATATGTAATCACACACACACACACACACACACATACACACACACACACACATATATATATACGTACATTCATTTTTATATTTTTCATAAACAGAATTGATGAAATGCTGTGCCGTCATAAATGGAAAGTCGACAGTTGGAGAAAATCAGAACAAAACATCAAAACACGCGAAAAGGTATTGGTAAAATGTAATGTGAGTTCAAATGATACACCACCACTACCACCACCTTCATCAGCATCATCATCATCAACAACAGCAGTAACAGTAGCAGCTCCATCGCCACGACCACTACCACCACCAGTACTACTAATACTAAGAAGAAGAAGGGAAAAAGCGAAACCATTCAAGTAGTTTACTAACATAAACAACATCAAGAAAAACAAGTACATTATCCATGATAATATAATAGAGTAAATTCACAGTAGACACACACAGACACACACAGACACACAGAAACAGCGATGATTAAGGAGACAAGGAAAAATCAAAGAATTCCAAACAAATAAATCAATAATTTAATATATAATTAAATATATAATTAAGTACACACATAAATAAATAAATAAATTATACGTCCTGGAATTGAAGTGTTTAAATCATACACACACACAAATGTATACACATACATGTACATATTTATATACACATATATGTATATGTGTGTGTGTATATATATATATATATATATATATATATATATATATGTGTGTGTGACATGATATGGCTGTGTGGTAAGAAGCTTGTTTCCCAACCACATCGTTCAGTCTCACTGCGTGGCACCTTGGGCAAGTGTCTTCTACTATAGCCTCTGGTCGACCAAAGCCTTGTGAGTGGATTTGGTAGACGGAAACTGAAAGAAGCCCGTCGTATATATGTATATATATATATATATATGCATGTGTATTTGCTTGTCTGTGTTTGTCCCCCCATCATCGCTCGAGAAAGTTGGCCAAAAAGAGACCAATAGAATAAGTACAAGGTTTACAAAAAATAAGTCCTGGGGTCGATTTATTCGACTAAAGTTGGTGCTCCAGCATGACCGTAGTCAGATGACTGAAACAAGTAAAAGAGTAAAAGAGTATATATGTCTGTGTATACATATTCTTTTACACATTTGTTCCAGCCATTTGACTGCGTCCATGCTGGAGCACCGCCTTTAGTCGGACAAATCGACCCGAAGGCTTATTCTTTTTAAGCCTAGTACTTCTTCTCTCGGGTCTTTTGCCGATCTGCTGAGCTACGAGGACGTAAACACAGCAACATCGGTTGTCAATCGATGATATATATATATACATATATATATTTATAGAAACGACGTGATTCTCACTTCCCGCCTCCCCAAAAATCCACTAAAGGCTATAATATAAGACACTTGGTCAAGGTGCCACGCACTGGGACTGAACCCGGAACCATGTGGTTGCGAAGCAAACTTCTAACCACACAGCTACTCCTGCGTGCGTGCGTGTATATATATATATTGTATATTAAGAGATGCGTATGTGCTTTGGAGTGTATGTGTGTGTGTGTGTGTGTGTCTGTACAGAGAAAGTACCTAAACTTAGAGTTAGCAGCATAAAATATTGCAAATCGAGCGAATTCCCTGTAGTGGTGTCCTCCTCCTCCACTTCCCCTACTACTACTACTACTACTACTACTACTAATAATAATAATAATAATTACAATGATTTTCGTCTTAATATTAACGATAACAACAGTAGCATACAGAAACGGCCGCAACAACAAAACGAATGAGATGGAAAATTTGGAAACTGAAAATGTTCAAATGTAAAGCTCTGCAAACGCACTTAGGTAACGAGGTAAAGCCAAGACACACACGTGTGTGTGTGTGTATATAAATAGAATTAAAAGAAGCTGGGTAGAGAGAAGGCGGTGGTGGTGGGTGGGTGGTGGAGGACACCAAAGAACGGAAGAGAGGTTAGTGAGTGCAAGTCTTCTCCATGAATGGTTCGTTTCATTTTGAGTGTCATTCCAAATAAATTAAATTTATTTTGGAAGATATTCTTTAAAAAAAAAAGCGTAATGGAGGAACGCAGAAGAATTGTTAGAAGGAGTGAAGAGAGTTTTTCTAAGTATGTGTGTGTGTGTGTGTGTGTGTGTGTGTGTGTGTGAGATGTTAGTTTTGTGTGAGACGCTCATAATTTACGTCCATAATTGAAATATCCCCGCAGTTTTAGAATAACAGAAATAGAATATAATAGTGGATGGTCGTGTTTGTGTGTATGTGTGTGTATTTGTATATTTGTGAGTGTGTATGTGTGTGTGTCAGTGTGTGTGTTTGTATGTATGTTAAGGTGTATGGAGTGTTCCGTTTACACATGCGTGTGTATATGCGAGTAGTAGAGTCCTTGTATTTGTGAGCGTGTGTGAGACTCACCTATATGTACTTGTGTCTATATGTATAGATTATGTGTGTGTGTGATTGTGCATACGTTTGTATATATACGTTTGTATATATGCGAGAAAGTTTGTTTTCTGTGTTTTTTCTTTCTTGTTCATTTGATAGTGTAGTTATGCCGAGTTACATGCTGCTGCCACTGCTACTACTACTACTACTACTACTACTACTACTACAACTGCTGCCGTATTGTAATAATGTATGAGTGCTTTCGTATCCCACTCAGTTTTCTCGTAATCATTTCCAGTGACAGTTTTCGCTAACAAGAATGTAATTTTTCTGTCACTTTTTAGAAACGGAAAATCTTTTTTAACCTCCACGAGGTAACAAGTTGGCAGAATGGTTAGCACGTTGGGCAAAATGCTTAACAGCATTTCGTCCGTCTTTACGTTCTGAGTTCAAATTCCACCAAGGTCGATTTTGCCTTTCATTCTTTCGAGGTCTATAAAATATGTACTTGTTGATCCCTGGGATCGATGTAATCGACTCACCCCCACCTCTCTCGAAATTACTGGCTTTATGCCAAAATTTGAAATCAATACATTTCAATTTTATTTTTAATTCAATCGTTATACATCATTCAATGATGTGTAACAAAGAATTTCATTGGATTCATACAGATGTTTTGCAAACAACTTGCATATGCAAGTGCTACCAGTCGAGAACTCCGCATACCGGAAGCCAGCAAGTGTATGGGGTCATCAGGGGAGAATGCGCACCGCTCCCATAAATGATATGAGGCCTCACTTGCTAGACCAACTGGTTATCAAATAAAGCCTAATATTCTTCTAGCCATCGTACAGAGAAATATTAAGCAATTAATCGAATTTTTGCTTATAAATTAAACTTTTTCGTAACTTTTATTGCTGTTGCTGTGGTTATATTTTAGTCTCAGCTTATCTCTGACCCATCCTAACTCTTGTTTAAACTAATCTCTTTAAGACAATCCAGTCTTTATTGAGTCCTGTGGTAACTGGAAAAAACTGCATCATCCTATCTTACAATGTAAATAGAGTAAAGTGTGATTTCAAAGATATTTCATTTCTATTTGAAGCTCATAAAATTCCTCAACGAAGTCTTTGATAAGTTTGAAAAGTCGAGGGAGTTATACGAAGTCACTCTGTTCTTGCTAAGATTCTAGCCTTTAATTTGAGAGAGAGATTTCACATCGAATTCCTGGAAAATCGAATAAAGGTTTTTCCCTTTTGTTCCTGTAGAGGTCTTCTCGTTCGATTCTTTAATCGTTATTTCGTTGGAACTTGTACATGTTTCGGCGCTTTATCGATTTATTGGTTATATTTCTTAGGCTGACATTTCAGATAATATCTGGTCTCGTACAGTAATTATTAAGACTTCTGTCTTGTGTTTTTACTCCAGCATTAGCAAACTCATTTCTTTTTTTTTTTCCAGTTAGTTTTCACAGTGAATTGTTTTCTCCGAAATACCTCGCTAAATACTGATCTCATGCGTGTTTATTTAAATTCATCTCCTTTCATCAGATAATCCGGTTTTCGATTCCCGCTGTTTCTCTTGTAAGCTGTTGTTCTATCATTATTCTCAGCTGTTTCTAAATACTCAACGCCTAACTTGTACTTAATTACTCGCTTAGCGACACAAAACAAGCTTTTGTTTTGTTTTCTCGCCTTGAAGCATTTTCAACAAAAGCTGTTAGCCCTTATGCTGTAATATTAGTTTCATTATTATTCCTATATCATGCATTTGGAATAGTTCCAGATGAATAACCCTATCTAATTCACTGTTCTGTATATTAAATCTTTGCTAAGCTAAGAAATTTTTGTTGGTGCCTGTTGCCTTCTAAGAAACGCTGATTTGTTAATGAGGAATTTACTGGGAGCTTAACTTATACTTAATTTGTTCCTTGCAGAACATTCGAGAATGCTGCTGCAACAAATATAAGACCTGATAAAAGCATAAATGTTCCCTTTTAATAATTGTATCTCATAGAAGCGAATCAAATGAAGCAATGAGTCAGAACCTGCTCTGGGATAGAACTCCAGAGCTTTTTATGATAATATTGTGTCCAGATTTATATGATATTTCCTTAAAGGCGAGAATGAAACAATGAAACAATGTAAAAATGGTCAAACATTACTATTCCGTCCTTTATTCTAATGTTCTCGTTTTTCTGTCGTCCTTTCTTTCATTGCCCCTCTTGTGCTCTCATATACAAAGCATTGACTCATTCGAGAGGTGGGAAAGATTGCTTTAACGATGGAACTCGAAGAAGATAAAGCTATAATTAACGTAGATTTGGCCAAAAATAACCCTTCGATATAAAAGAAGTTCATTTATTTCTTACCTCCCGATGTTTCCAAAAGAATAAAGAAAATTCTTTTCTAATGTAAACGATTCTCGCTGGTAAGAACCAAGCTTCTAAAATGGTTCGAGAATATTCCATAAGTTGCTCTGACGTATGGAAAGTGCGTGGCTCACGTTCAAAGTAAATGTGGGTTTCAGTCTCACGGGTAACCCTCGACATTTTTCATTTAGGTCAATTCTATCGCGTTTCCTCTGATAGCATAGAAACAGGCATGTTAGAGAAAGACGGAGTAGAAATTCACGAAGCAGAAATTTCTTAGTTCGTTCTCAGACTGGCAGGATCATTAGAGCGTCGAGCGAAATGTCTTGTCGACTTCACTTCGGCTCCCTGCATTTTGAGTTCAACTCCGAGCGAGTTCCTCTTTTCTTATCATTCAAGAGTCGATAAACAAAATAACACATTGGGGTGGTGGGCCGAAGGTATCGTTAGAGCATCGGACTGGAGGCCTTACGAGATTTATTCTGAATTTTTGCATTCTAAATTCAAATTCACCTGAGTGGTAGACTTCATATTTCGTGCTATTTAACCTATTTCTCCTGCTCCTTGGGTGCCCTTTGCGGTGTGCACGCCGTTGTACACATTCAGACCAGAAGATAATCTCCTCTCCTCCTCCTAAACTGGGAGGTCTTGAAAGAAATTTATTGGTCCTATGCCTTTTTCTGACAAACCAGTGAAGAAAAGCAATATGGATAGAGAATTGAACTCACTATGTTGGACTTTAAGCTTAAGTCTTCTACCATCGCCTCGGGTCGATTTAAACAATGACCAAATTTAGAAAAAGAAGCATATAATAATAGTAATAATAATAATAATAATAATAATAATAATAATAATAATAATAATGAACGAGACAGGAAAATTAAGAGTAAAAATAAGAGATAAAACAGAAGCTGAAGACGATGAAAAAGAAGAAAGATGTGAGAGAAAATTAGCGGTTAAAGAATGAAAGGTGGACAAGAAGCACAGAGAAATAAGAAGGGGAGAAGAAAAGTAAAAAGAAAAGAAAGGGAAAATGTGAAGAAGAAGAAGAGGAAGATAAAAATAAAAGAAACATAAAAGAAATAAAAAAGAAACATAAAAGAAATAAAAAAGAAAAAGTAGAACGTGACAAAGAATGAGAAGAATTGAAATCAGAATGTACAAAAGAAGCAGGTTTTAGACTTCGATAGTTTCCGAAAAGACTTTGAGTAAATATTTGGGAAGGCACCCAAGAAGATAATGCTTTGGTTAAATTGACTGGCAAAATTCCATCGAAGAAGATGGCAATTACGCCTTTGGATCTGTTCTGAAAAATGGTACCGACAGAGAAAATATATTGCTAGAATTCGGTGCGACCAATTAACAGAAAGCACCTTCTGCTTTGTTGTTGGCATTTTTGCCGAAATGACACACGGAATCATCCTGAGGCTTTCATTGCTACGCACGCACATGCATACATATATACATACATAATACCTATATGTAGGAATACTATGATA
>NC_069007.1:431335-435095 GCF_001194135.2 Octopus bimaculoides
ATATATATGCATATATATATATATATATATATATATATATATTTGATCAACAGAGTAGTTGAGAAGACTACTGTCTTATTCAGGGACCTAGTATTTCTTTCCAAATCTCTTTTTATGTTGGAACAAAATTCAACGTTCACGAAGTAAATCATGCAGTATTACCATCTATATTTCAAGCAAATATACTCTTTACGTTACATATTAAATTCTTTTTCGTTCAGTCTTTATTGCCAACCGTACTTTATGTACAGCCTACCATAATATCATAGATTCGACAACCTCGCTGACTAAGCTACGATTACACGGAACCCGAGATACCACGGTCAGAGAAACAATGCTTAAATAAGCAATATGTGCATGTATGTTTTTACATGTCTTTTGAAAAGCTATTCTGAATGTGCAACAAATCATTGTACATTACGTACTACGAAACTTGTACAACTCGATACTGAGTATTGCATCTGCGCTACAGAATTATATTTTATGTGTTGATTCTCTTCCAAGAGAAACAAGTAGAACTGCCAGCCTATTCGCCTATTCACACGGCTGACGAGTGTATATTTACACGAAACTTGAGATCTCATGGTTCGAGAAACATTTATCAATATTTCGACATCTGTGTTTGTATTTGTGTACTGAAATGTATATCGTAAATGAGAATCAAATCTCTCTCTCTGTGTAAATCATTTAGATATATTCCGCTTTAGAATATCAGAATATTGTTCCAGAAGAAAAATATACGATAGAAACACAGCAGCAGAGGAAGAAGAAGGAGGAGAGGGAGGAAAAGAAAAAAAAAAGGAGGAGAAGAAGAAGACGAAAAAGAAGAAGGTGTAGAAGGAATAAAAAAATACCCATAAAAATAAAACAAAATGCAAGGAAATTGCTTCTTGCGAAGAAAGGTGAGATTCAATGTAATAGAGAAGGAAAATGTATAATGGTGATGAGGTGGTGGTGATGCGCGGAGTGTGGGTGGCGTAAAAGATGGAATAGAACCTGGATGTATCCTCGAGCGACGTGGGTTTGATGAGATCTCAATTAAGTGTTGACAAATTTGGAACTTGTTCCCAAGATTTAAAGGATGAGCAACAACAAAGATGGAATAATAATAATAATAATAAACTCTATGTCGCAGAAATGTCTTTAATAATGTTTCACAGCCATCGTTCAGAATTAGAATTATATGTTGCTACTTGCTTCTAATTTATATTAGACTTCCGACAAGATAAAGAATAAAATTACCTGGTTATAATCCCTTTCATGTGATAACAACACCACCACCATCACCAATAATAATAATAATAATAATAATGGTAATTGTGTTTTTCATGTAGGTCTCCTTACTTGTATTGGCATCCTATCTTAAATGTAGTAAAAATAGGTTTTGTCTCCTTTATTGTTTTCATATAATAACGTGAATTTTTTTGTGTGGGGTGAGTATGTGGGGATAATGGTGGGTAGGTGGAGTCACAGAGGGGTGGGTGGTGTAGAGGTGAATGTTGAGAAGATGTGTGCAGAGGAAACATTCAGAGACAGAAAATAAAGAAAATACATAATGTCCCATGGTATACATACATACACACACACACACATATATATATATATGCATTGATTCATACACACACATACAGGTATATTTGTATGTACGCATGTATGTATGCTTGTGGGTATATATTTATATATCGTTATATAGGTGCGTTTATATATACACACACATAAGCACACACAAGTGAGTGTATATATATATATATATATGTGTGTGTGTGTGTAATTCTGAATATATTAACATGTATACATTATTGAACTTCATAAATCTGCAGTATTCGTCTCCAGAAAACTTTTCTTACATGGGCACAGCGCTAAAAAGAACGTAAGTGTATCGGTAGCAGACGAAAATCGTCCGAATTATATATCACGAGAGTGAGTGAGAGAGAGAGAGCGTGGTTGAGAGAGCGAGAGAAGGTGGGTGAGAGGGTAAAGACATAGATGATTTTCTTGATAGCAATAGTAGAGATAGAAAAATAATTGAATGTTATTGTGAATGTAGCTGTGAATATAGGTACACCGATACTTATAGAGAGAGACTCACAGACAGACATAGTTATAACTTGAGAATTCGGTGCTCACAAATACGGTCCGTAAAATAATTATTAGGAGATGTATTGATATAAATTTCAGCCAACAACCATTAAACCTACAAAACCTAAGTTAAAGACATTATTTGTTCTGATGAAAATTACTTTCACCGTAGTGTTTCTTGATACAAAACACTCTCAAAGTTATTACCCGTATAAAAAAAGAATATATTACAGAACAATATTAATATTTGGCGGCGAAATATTATGTTAGAATCCGCTCTATACTTTAAATGTTCGTTCTAATGTTGCCAGGAAATTCTTAAAAGGTCATAAATAGTAACTTTAACGCAAGACGTAAATATGAGACATTTAATAAGAATTGCTCCAACGCGCATTGCACTCGTACAATAAATGTAGTATAGAAAACACTTTGTAGTGCTCAATTGACTTGAATGCAAACTAGGCCCACAGAGTAAAGAAAAGCTATCATAGAAATCTAGGCGAGTTGATATGGAGCAAGTTTGGTGAAGCGCATTATTCCACTGTTACTTATTTAATCGACCCCGAAAGAGTAAACGGCAAAGTCGACCTCAGCGGTGTTTGAACTCGGAAAGTAAAGACGGACGAAGAGCTGGTAAATACTTTGCTTGGCGATGCTAACGATTCTACCAGCTCGCCGCACAATACAACCATATTTTGGTTTCAAATGCTGGAGCATGGCCAGTGATTTCGTGGGAAAAGATAAATTGATTAAATCGACTGGAACTTATTTAATCGACCCCGAAAGAATGAAAGGCAAATTCGACCTCGGCGGATTTGAACTCAGAACGTGAACAAGCCTGACAAGGTGCTACTAAAGTGCCCTCCAAACATTGTAAAGGATTCTGGCAGCTCGCTGCTCCATTCCATATACAGATAGTTTGCTGTATAAATATATATACATGAGAGAAAGAAGAGTAAACGAGACACAAAGAAGAGGTGGAGAGAACCGAGGCTAAAAGTATCTCCAACCCTTATCAAAGTCATGAATACAGAACTAATCGTTATTTCTTAGATTCTCTGCTGCTGTGTATTATTACTATCGAAGAATATTGTCCAAATTTAGAATTCATTTAACAATATATTAAGATTGTAGCATACTGTGATCTCGAACGGAAGAATTATGCAGGTACCAATGCATATGTATACATACATATAAATGCAAGCCTTACAACATATATTTATATATTAACTCATACACTATACGTGCGCACAAAATCAATCTCCCTGTCGCTCCCCCGCTCTCCCTCACACACACATGCGTGCGCATGTGCATAGGTATACACAACTGCGTACATATTCTTCAGTCACTATTTATTCACATTCCTCTATAGTATTTCCAATATGCGCGTGTTCGTACCGAAACATGTACATAGTGTTCACATATTTCTTACCAAAATTCTGTATTCACATACTCATGTATGTAAGCATGATTGCTCGCGCATATATATATATATATATATATATATATATATATATATATATGCGCGTGCAAACAGAGTTTCTGCCTGCATTTGAAGACGCTTATGAAATACACGCATGTTTATGGATGTATATCTTCCCATGTAGGTGTGTATGTGTGAAACCATCATTTATGAGTATGCATCAGTTTGGGAGTCTGTGTGTGTGTGTGTGTGTGTGTG
>NC_069007.1:435105-440139 GCF_001194135.2 Octopus bimaculoides
GAGTCTGTGTGTGTGTGTGTGTGTGTGTGTGTGTGTGTGTGTGTGTGTGTGTGTGTGTGTGTGTAAATGTGTCCATGCATATAGTGGTGTGAACAGCACAATGAATGTATATGCATGAATGGACACATGGATGTCTGATTATTTGTGTGTGCGTTTATGTGTGCATGTGTGTAAATATAGTCGAGCGTGTGTGTGTGTGTGTGTGTGTGTGTTTGTGTGTATATATGCGATTGGACGTTTCTTTTCGTGTGGCGTTGCATAAGTAGTTGCATGGAAAGCTGAAACCATGTATGAATGCATGAGTGTGGAATGTGGATATATGCATACACAAACACACACACACAAACGTAAACACACACATATATATACATACATATATGTATATATCTTTCTCTACGCACACACATATATGTGCATGTGTGTATATATCTATCTCTACGCATGTATATGTGTGTATGAATATGAATGTATATATATATATGTGTATGTATATGTTTATGTGTATATATATATATATATGTGTGTGTGTACACACATATATGTGTTTATGTGTGTGTGTGTGTGCATGTATGTATATATATATATATATATATATATATATATATATATATATATATATATATATATATATATATGTGTGTGTGTGTTTGTGTGTGCATATATATACACACACAAACAGATAGAGATATGTGAGGTGTGTGTGTGTGCATGTTTTGGTGTTAGTGTGCGTGATCCTGTGTGCAACAACCTATGTAAACCAGTGAAGTGGTCTGTAATGGAACCACTGCGTGCATATTGGTCTATGTATATCGGTGTCTGCTTAAATATCTCAGTAGAAGAAGACAAATAGCAGTTGGTAATTCCCCTAAGATTAACCAATGCTGTAATAGATCGCATCATTTTACAACGTCTTAAGGAATTGGACGAGATCTGTCAGGTAAGCTTAATTAAGTAGCTGCTCCCATGGGGTTTCGGCCTTCAAAAGGGAACACTGTCCGGATTTGGTCAAGTTGAAAGCATTTGATTTATAGCGGTTAGCCCTTAACAGTGCTGTATATAGAAACACTTGTATGTTTGCCACATACACAGACACATTGATATGCACACACACACACACACACATACACAGATAGGTGTGCGTTGAAAGCATATATGTATATACATAAATGTATATATACATTCATATATATCTTTATATATAAACACCTACGTGTATATCTATATCTGTCTGTCTATATTATATGATGATGTAATGCTACGAGAGAAATGATATGAAATATACGCAAACAATAATAATAATAATAATGGTTATTTCTAATATAGTTGTTGAGAATGAAATAATGCAAGGCAGTCAATTTCTAATTTAGGCACAAGGCCAGACAATTTGCGGAAGACTTCTGTGCATTAAACAGGCCCATATAAATGACTGGTACTAAATTTCCAGACGTCAGAGGTATAAAAGGGAATTTTGAAGTCAGCGACATTTGAAATTAGAACGTAAAAAACCGGAAAAAATGCCACCAGACGTTTCGTCCGATGCTCTAACGATTCTACCGATCGGGTGGCCTGAATAATTGTTTCTAACAGAGACAGAAGAACTAGAATTTTGAGGGAAGCAATTTGTCGATGAAATCGATATCATTATTCAAGTGATATTTTTTGTCTTTTAGTTGTTTCAGTCATTGGACTGTGGCCAAGCTGGGGCACCACTTTAACGGGTTTAGTAGAACAAATCATCACCAGTATTTATTTATATTTTCAAGTATAGTACTATTCTATCGGCACTTTTGCCGAATTGCGTTTCCAAGCAGCGGGAGGGTGACACACACACACACACACACACTCGACAGTCTTCCACGCAGTTTCTGTCTACCCACTTAACTCACAAGTCATGTGTCGGCCCGGGGTGTAGCAGATGACATTTGCCTAAAGTACTGAGCAGTGGAATTGAACCAGAAAGCAGGTGGTTAAAAAGCGAGCTTCTTAGTCACATAAACGCACCTGCATCCAATGCATTATTTTATCGAAGAGGGACGGCGTCGGCGGGATCCGAACTCAGGACATAAAAGTGATGGCGCATGGGCAAACACCTTGGATTGAGAAAAAACGGGGTCAACGTAAAAACAGAGAAAAAATAGGTCCCCGCATCAAGTTTAATCTTTTTAGTAATGATGTAAAATTTTGGCACAAGGCCAACAAATCGATTACATCGACCCCAGTGCTCAACTGGTACTTATTTTATCGACCCCAAGAGGATGAAAGGCAAAGCTGACCACTGCAGAATTTGAAATCAGAGACGGACGAAATGCTGCAATTCATTTTACCCGAAGAAACAAATTCCCGTATCAAGTTTCATAATGTAGCGCTGTATTGAAAAAGGAAGCTTAAAGCTGGGTCTACATCTTCACTATTTTTGACTTCCACCTCGTTTTCCTAAGTTGTTTATTTAACAACATTCGACGGGGTTTCTCATGCCCCCTCACAAATAGCCGGGGATAAATCTAGAAGACGCTGTATCTGACATTTTAACGCGTTTGATAACAACAACAACAACAACAACAATAATAATAATAATAATAATTGTTTCCCATTTAGTCACAATGCCAATACATTTGAAAGGGGAGAGGCTTCGTCAACGATGAAGCAATCATGATGGATTCTCTTATGCGGTACAACATCCACTTTGGAAAACTGACCGATCAATTATTGGACCGGTATCGATTTATTTTGTCGATCAATGACCGAGAGAGGCAAAGTCTAGTTCGGTACTCACCTTTCATATAAAATTCACAAAGATAGAGAACATGTATTGTCGATACCAGAAATTGACTGGTGAAAAATCAACTGTAGCGATAAAAGAAGCTATGTAAATACTAACAGATATTTTTGTCCAGATTCACATTGGCAGAAGACGAGGTAATAGAACTGTAAATTGAGGGCAGCGATGGCGTTTCGTTCCCAAGCTAAATATATTCCATAACATTTTTTTTATTCACCATTCTGCAAGTCATCAACATCAAACGGTTCCATTTACCTTCTCTTAATATATTGAAGAACTTTGTGTCTGCTAGAGAAAGCAATAATTCAAGATAAAAACGAAACAGCTTCGCGGATAACAAACGAACCGAAAACAGTACGTATATACATAAATCAATCTCTTCTCTCTTTCTTCACCAATCTCTTTCTCTCTCTCTCTCTCTTTCTGTATACAAACGTGTGCATATAAATATTGCACGAATAAACTTGTGTGTTTCTGTATATGTGTGTATATATCTCTGCTTGTATGCATATATGTGTGTGCGTATAATAAATTAGAATAAAAAAAAGGAACGAGAAAATTATGTCATGAAGTCCATTCGCTTAAGGCTGTTTCTGCTTTATGATGCAATGCACGCATTTTTTTCCCGCTGTATGATGTAATGCACTCAAAATCAAATGTTTGTGTAGCGTCAGAACTTCAGTATTCGATCCGTCTTCTTTAGTTTATAATTGAAGTATATACAGTCAAGTGTTTACTTACACACTTATGCACACACACACACACACACACACACACACACACACACACACACACACACACACACACACACACACACACACACACATACACACACACACACATACACACCACGAAAAAGATCCAATGACCTTTCCGAGCCATAATGTCATAAGACTGGTTTTCCGGATTCTGTGGCATATATATTTCCCCCATGGCGGGATTACTCACATTTGCTAGCTGATTGAACTGGAGCGAAGTGGAATGAAGTGCATTGCTCAAGAACACAAACGCATCACCTGGTCCAGGAATCGATAGCACAATATCATGAGCATCAGTGCAACAGCCTAACCACTAAGCCACTCGTCCACCCGCTCCAACATAGGTATATATATTTTTGCTTGTCAAAACAATACACACACACACACACACACACACACACACACACGTGCGTAAGTGCAGAGGCGAATACATATAATAAGACATAAATGTACGTAAACGATATATATATATATATATATATATATATATATATTTAGTTATTTGTGTGTGTGCGTGTGCAAGTATATTTGTATTTCTATATCTTATGATATTTATATACGAATATATCTGAAGCCGAGTATAAATGAAAAGTCATGAACGGGATACTTTTATTCGATTATCAGGCTGATACCAACTGAAGTAATTTCAATTCCACGTAAATGCAATTCAGCCAGATCTACATAAGAAACCGTAGTTATGATAAACTGTATCTAGAAATTAGAAGGTCAAGAAGCTGATAAGCTATTAGTACTTTTCGTGTGTTGTATCTGTGATTGATGCACAACACTTTTATAGAACGTACATTGTTGCACTGCCATTCATTTATGATGACCGAGAAAATTGTGTGCGTCTCGCAATACGTAAAATCAGAGTTACCTCACCAGCGATACGGATGACGCATTGAATGCCGAATGTCAACTCTGACGGATTGAATTACGATGGTGCATATGCGTTTGATAACAGAGAAAATTACTCGACATCTCCATCAGGTCGAGCGACTATGTGAATATTCCCTCGTTGATGTCTTTCTCTGTCTGTCTGTCTGTTTATATACTGCAGCTTATAGTTATTTACGGAGTAAAAGAGGAAGAGAGAACGAGAGAGAGGGTCACTATTATGAGATGACAGAAAGTGAACATTCTCCTTAAGCGGGGAGAACCACCTCGGGGTTTCTAAAGTATTTTTTTCATGTACATTTCATTGTTGCTTTATTATAGCAATGAATATCGTAGGAGGCCCTAGCAAATCTATCAATGCATTTGGTCTATCTTTCTTTCTGTGTGTGTGTGTTGGATATATACTCGTTGATGCCAGTTATAATCTTGTTATCACAAACACGTTTTGGACGTTGATATATACCAAAAGAAGATATTTCTTCTGTTTTGCACTTCAGGAAGGAAATATGTAAGATATTTATATAGATACATATGCACTCAGACAAACATATAAACATAAATAAACACACACATATGCGTACACACATGTACATTATATAT
>NC_069007.1:440395-443208 GCF_001194135.2 Octopus bimaculoides
TCTATTCCCTTATTGGGACTGTCACGTTAAGTTGGCAGTATACAACTACTTTATCGCATCACTACTGCTTAAGTCTCTCTGAGAGATTTAGAAATTTATTATTTCTAATATATATATATATATATATATATATATACGACACGTCACCTTGGGTCAGTGTATTCTACGCCGGGGGAGGGTTGATGCATGGCTTTAGAATAAAAATCCATAGACGGAATATGTGTGAACGGATGACCGTTAGACTAGCTTTTATTGGGTGGGGATCTTTATCTCTCCTCAATTACCAATAGATCTCTGGTTGTCACTTTATTAGAGTCACTCTCATGTCATCATTTGGTCCAGTTTCTGGTCAGAGAACGAATAAAGGTAAAATGAGCTCAAGGAAATAACAGACCCATGTTATAAATTTAAATCAATTAACGTATGATTTAATGAATGCTGAACTTGTAAAAATTTCTAATTACCCTGCTTTTTCTTTTTTTCGGAAAGAAAGCCAATTCTAAGTAGCATCTCTTAGCAACTTTTAAAGAAAAGGGAAAACAATTCTAAGAACAATTAAGACTTAATTTCTTGGAGTTAATTTACATATTAGTGGAAGGAGATCCTGATTTTTGATTATAGGAAACTAAGTCGCTGTTTCAGTCTAATGTTCATCAGATATTATAGATAACTCGTTCACTTAATATTCACTTCTTGATCATTAATTGTAAATACTTCTCCTTTTTTTCTCTCACTTTAGCATCCCTTGCGTAGGAGTTATCCTCATCACTTGAATAAGCAGTAAGAAATGTATAGATTATATTTACGATTGTATCCGATTTATTCAATTTGATCTTGTTTTCCTTCAAGCGGCTGTCATTTTAGTCTCGTCAGCTGTCTGTTGCAGAGAATAGTTTAAATTTATTAGTCATTATGAATCTGATTGCACTTAGATATCTTTTGCTACACTGATGGCTTAAAAAAGTCGAACAAAATACCAAAACACAGCAAAGTATAATGTTGTTGAGTCTGTTCATCGTTAACATGATGTAGTTTGACGAAAGCTTTGACTAAATTTACCTTCGTAACGGGGGGAAAAAGTAGAAAAAAACCATTATTTGAAAAGATCAATTCTGCCCAAGGAAAACACGGGAGGTAGCCGCAGAATTTAAATTACGTAAAATTAATTAAAAATAGAAAACAGGTAGATTTGATATAGATTTGACTGCTAATACGAGCAAGACAAACGATCGCGTAGAGACAGACGCGTTCGTTTGAGCTCTTTAGCTGTAATTAAGGAAGTGTTTTAATTAAAAAGATGTAAGGTAAAAGCAAACAAACAAAAGCGCTATTACATCGATTTTTCTTGTGCTTTGTGATAGAAAAGAAAACGATTTTATATCTTCAAATATGAACTGCACTAACCAAATTTTTGTGGCGAAAGAAGAATCAATGGAACGCTGCTGCATAAAATGGTTGCAAGAATTCCATTTTATTAGAGAATAAACCATCGTCCGTTATGTGTAATAAATGAAGATATATGTTCATTTATTGCCCAACAGAAATTTAAGCAACAACTCGCCAAACTAACGTCTTCTTTTTAAACAATAATTCAATATATTCGATAATAAAAATCTTAATATTTCATAATTTATTGTGGAGAACATAAAAAGAAAATTTATTGATTCAAATATTTCCATTTTTATTAAATTTTATTTCCTATACATCTTGTCAAACTTCCTTTTATACTTTTATCTTCCTTTTCACAAGAGAATCCTAACAAAAACCGTCTTAGATTTCTCATAACCAACGACTTGGTTCTTCTTAGTATTAATTTTGCCGTCGTCAATAATAATAATAATATAAAAAAAAACAACAACATTTGTGAACTGTTGTAATAACGTTTAATTGCGGGACACTAATCGAATTCATCAAAATATATATTTGATGGAGGCAGGGTTGGTTTATGTGTTTACTTCGTATATATACATTGTTTTGTGTTCGGTCCCATCGTGTGGTACTACTTAGAACCAGTGTCTTCTACCGTAACATCTGGTCAGACAAAGTCTGATGAATATCCACATAAAAATATCTTTACTGCAAAATTATGCATCAAAACAGAATCAGATTAATTGACAACAAGCTTAATACGTTTGCGTGAGACACATTTTCCAACTTAAAAGGCAAATGTTGACGTCTTCGGAGTTAAGCAGATGTTTGAGATCATCAGTATAAAGTGATATCTATCTATCCATCTTTTTATGTACACACACGCACAAATACATACATACATACATATACTTATGAGACCATGCTTTCGTGTAGAGTAATACACTCTAACGAAGTTCATAAGTGAGCTATATAATTCTCAATAAATAAGTCAGAAAATCTAGGACAACGACTATACGTCTATCTGCTAAATATGCTCCAGACACAAACGTGTTTAACGTAAACCATACAATCCAAACATATTCGTAAATAGCTGATTACTAACCAGACAGAAGATTTTTGTAGACACCTACTCAGGGCATTTAGTCAACAATGCCTTCAGGGCTGTGGAAAACATGCAGCGTTAGCAGCATCAGGAATAGATATAAATAGCATTGCTATAACACGAAAATCTGGCAATAAGTGGGGATAAATCATGTCAAGCGGTGTTGGACGAGAATGAATCATGTATATATACATACATATATGTATATGTGTGTGTGTGTACCTGTGTATATACACAACACACAAACATATACCTATATATATAGGTATTTATATTTATATATGTATCTGTGTATTTAAATGCGTGTATATACATATACCTGTATAAATATATATACATA
>NC_069007.1:443218-445087 GCF_001194135.2 Octopus bimaculoides
GAGGCGGGGAAGAGAAAATAGAGAAATAACGGGTTGTATATAATTATTTACTTGTAAGCTTATAGCTGTTACAGACATGCATTGGGGTTGGTTCAGGTTGAATTTCAATCAATTGATTGATCGAATGTACACACAGGGAGCCGCCCCGCCAAGATACCTTCCTCAGAGTCGCAACAAACCAACTGCCACCAGAAAAAAGGAAGGAAAGGATTTTGTTCAATTAGTGAATTAAGTCATCTATTTTAAATCATCAGTCTTAAGCCATTGTTGGGGCTCGCACTACAGGGGTGAATGCTATTGTTATCCATTAAAGACGTCTGATACCCTACAATCCCGTTATGATCAGTGGCAAATGGTTGGCGATTACTATTGTATTTCGAAGCAAAAACAAAAATTGTCTAGGGAAGTATGTATAAAAATACAAAACAGTTGGCAGCTAGCAGACTATTAATTATTCAAAACGAAAGTAACAAAATCTATTTACTATGAATTATGGTAGACGTAATCATTTTACAATAAAGGTTAAAAACTAGTAAACAGGGAGAATGATAAATTATAACTGGTAAAATAGCAATAAGACAAAGATCAAAATATAATCCTAAAATATAAAACTAAGGTATGAATGGTAAAGAATCGATACGAAGGCTGGGGTTTGATTCTTAAAGGAGTTGGAAGAGGAAATAACATAGGAATTAAAAGAAGAATATGGAAACAAAATGCAAACAGAAACAAGATGAAAACAAGTGGAAATAAATGGAGAGATGTATGGGGCAAATAAAATGGATATCTTCTTGTCATCGTAATAAATAGGGAAAAGTGAAAAAGGGAATGAAAGCTTTTATAATTCAAGCGATTAAGAAATTTGACAACGTGTAGTTTAAATGTTCTATTAAGTTGAAACTACTGAACCAGGAAGGGATACGGCATTTGGCATATCGAGGTGTTTAAAGGGATTGTTTATTCATGAGAAGTTTTCTTTACAAAATGCTTACGTCATGCAGCTAGTTCATGCTTTTTATTTATATGTTTGTATCTATATATGTGTATATACGTACATACAAACATACACATGCATATATATGTATATATTTATAAGTATATATATACATGGATATATATGTGTGTGTATGTATATATATATATATATATATATATATATATATATATATATTCTCTGTTTATTCCCACCCCCGTTCCTTTCTGTTGAAGAGTGTAGGCTCAAAACGTAAAATACTCTCACCTTCCCGAGCGTTAAACTAATACATCTGTTTGTTGTTTATACACCTGTCTCCGTCTTTTGTGGTTCAGTAAATTTCAACTATATGTATGTGTGCGTGTGTATATATCTATATAATCAATCCAAACAAGAACAAACAAGAAAAATCAACAACGCGAGGACGTGGTACAATTACTGAAAGAAAAAGGATTTCACGTTTCGAGTGGAGCTCTTTGCTCGCATGCACACACACACACGCACACACACACACACACACACACACACACACACCATAAAAACAGACCAAAGGGTTATCTGGTACTGCTACAATTGTATCAGTCTGATTCTTTATTGTGACGTGAGCTCAGTAGAGTCAGGAATTCCGTATGTAGTATGCACGACATCGTTAACACCATGTAATATGTTATGCCACTCACGGATTCACCAATCATTAGTCCTATCAGCTGTGCAAGCGAGGAGTTACACGTTGATTAATGACGAGATCATCAACGGATGACTTCGTTGATGTGTTACGATACTGGATTACTTAACTATTTGCATGATTCTGTCTTAACAATCAATATTAATACAACATTTTTTCTTAGATATCCAAATGTAGCGATGGCAAAGCGTATAATTTATGCGGCACACTT
>NC_069007.1:445687-450687 GCF_001194135.2 Octopus bimaculoides
CACCACCACCACTAACAACACAACTCCCTCCTGTACCACGAAATCCACTCAGACGACCAACACCACCCAAGGCTATTTACCTCGTTATCAACAACCATTACAAAAAAAGAACAAAAGCAAAACATGAGTAGTCTCAGCAAGGACAAGTGTAAGCTTGAACGCCACTACATCCACCCTAACCACTGATATTACAAACACCACCACCACCACCACTACCTTAATACACCCGTTCTATGTATAAACCACATCGATACAAAAATAACATGATCAAGGGTAAGTGTAACAAAGACTTCACCACCACCGCCACCACTAACAACAATACCCACCCCACCACCGCTATCACAACCACCACCACCATCATCACTACCACAACCACCATCATCACCATTACCAACACTCATCGCTTTCCCTTTTCCCTTTCTCTTCATCATGAACATCTGCAACAGCAACACAAGCAGCATTTGCATAAAGTCCACTGTTATCATCATCATCATCATCATCGCCATCATCATCCTCATCGTTATTACCACTATCATTATCCTCACCACCACCACCATCACCGCCGCCGCCGCCGCCGCCGCCGCCAACTACAACAACAGCAAATTCTGATGTTTCCTCATCAAAACACCATCGTTTTTCCCCTAATTAATCAAACATCGACTTCCATCGTAATTGTATTTCAACTGGAGGTTGTAATTAGTGGAGCCAACAACAACAACAACATCATCAATAATCACAAGGACAGCAACAATATTTCAAGAGAAAAAAATAAATAAACAAAAACAGAAGATAAACAGCAACAAATGTTCTCAGAAATATCTTCTTTTTTTTTTTTTAAATTGCATTTGCGAGAGAAATTATTCTTAGCAACGTATAACGAACAGCGGCACCGCACCGCCGCCACAATAAGCCCCCTTGTGCCTCCACTTCAACTCATCTTCGCAACCAATACCATTACCGCTAACCAACCTTATAACAATATATGTACTCTATTACAATCATCATTAAACGTCACCATCATTACTATAATAGCAACAACAACAACAACAACAGCTATGATAATTTCTTTTTTTTTATTTTATTTAATTTTATAATGATTCCAGAGAAATGGTTCGGCGGAAGCGTTGAAACGAAGAACAAATGCTTGGCGTAATTGTGTTCTGCGTTCTGAACGGTTTGCGTTCTAAGTTCACATCCTGTTGTAATCGATTTTACCTTTCGCCCTTCAGGAATCAATGAAATAAAGTACCAGTCACATGCTACGGTCAATTCTTTTCTCTCTCTCTCCCCCTCTATCACTCTCAGCATAATGTGATCCTTGTCTCATTATTACCACGCCTGAAACCCGAGCAAGAGAAGGAAGTTGAGCTAAAGAGACAGGGACCACGTCTCCTGAAACCTACGACAACCGTCCAAAGAGACCCGGGGTAAAGTCATGGTAGCTGAGAGGCAGACCTACCAGACGCAGACAGAGGAGTGAGTGGCATAACACGGACTAGATTAGGGGCTGAAGATTTCAATAACCGACTTTTAGGTCGAACCAAAGAATCTGTTTCCTTTACTAATGATATTTGTTACTTACATCGCCATTCAGATCTTCTATCGTGGGTTTTGAGCACCGAACACAAAGAACAGGGTGAGATGGTGCAAACCTCTGAGAATTAGCCAATCCACTGTCTTCAACTGCTACATTGTTTATCGGTCTCAAAATGCTGAATAGTGTCGTTGAAATTGATGCAATTTGAACCCGGTGTGTAGAGAAGCAGAGCAAATACCACAACACAATCTGTTAGGCTCTCAAAAAACTGTCAGTTCTGTGCCTTTATTAGAACTAATTTTAAGGATGCGATCCAGCAGAATCGTCAACACACCGCAGAAAATGCTTAACAATATTTCGTCTATATTTACGTCCTGTGTTCAAATTCCAGCGCGGTCGACTTTGCTTTTCATTACTTCAGGACCTATGAATGAGTTCGAGTCAACCACTAGGGTCGATGTAATCGATTAGAGTCCTCCCTCAAAATTTCAAGCCTAGTATCTGTATTAGAAAGGATTATTAGAAATAATCTTATGTTAATCTGTATAAATCATAATAATCTTATTTTAATCTCTATAAATTTCTATAATCTTACTTTAATCTTTGCAAATTACAATAATCTTACTTTAAAATAAACTCTACCATCACAATAATTTCATTTTAATCTCTACAAACACAGTGACCTTTCCCTCCGCCAACTCTACTGCAATGGTGTCACCAGATTTTGGCGCAAAGCATGTCTATGTGGTTTTAACGGTACCAAGGAAAAGTGTCTCCAACGAGAGCTGGAGAGTGATTAGAACATTCTTAGTAAAATATAGTCGACAAAATCAATGTGGCAGGCCATTTAAAAAGTTGGGCGCTCCGTCTTATATCGACCCCATCCAGATTACATTATTTCATACATAACCCAATTGAGACATACGCAAGCCGTTACGGCCCCACCGTTCTTGATTGTTTTTATCTTTTTTTAATGACAGATGTAAACCTGATGCGATCAATATAAGTCATAACTCACAACTGTTTAGTTCAGAAGACTCCATCTGTTGCCAGTTCCCAGCCTGGATTTCGATAGAAGAATAACACACTCCATTCATCACACATAAATACTATGCAAGCCTCCCTTTAAACCACCACCACCACCACCACCGCCGCCGCCGCCGCCACCACCACCTCTAGCAGTCGATTGACCTGCTGGAAATAACAGCAATACTTTCGAGAGACACACTTGATAAACCACAAGCATAGATCTGGCAAATTTTTCTTGTCTTTTCTTTTACCATTTTTCAGATGAACCACAAGAAAATCAACTGTTTACATATTTCCCTCAGCGCATCATAGCAAGTGACGTTCCTAGTTTTATAATCTATGCTAAATGTAAAGATTACTCACTCTATTAGTGTTCTATGGCATTATTGTTGGTTCAGCGAGAAAGGAAGGCAACTGATTTCTTCATTCCTTATTAGGTTGAACAAGTATTGTTAGCTGAAAGTGTAGTCATTAAGAAAGATGATCTACAGAGAGATATCAAATTGTTACAGAAAGTATTCTGGAGGTAATCGTTCCGAGTTCAAATCGTATCGTTGTAAACTTAATTCGTCGACCCATAAGTCTCAGTCAAGTAATAAGGCAGATTTCCGGTTATTCTATTTTTTTCTAATCTCTCATTATCGCAGAATCGGTTACCGTGCATTCTGAGGCAGACTTGGGGACAGCTAACATTGTCCCTCGCTTCCAAGAAATGAAAAGATGATGGGCGAAAGGCCAGCAGTAATCACTTCTCGTTTAGCATGTTTCAAAGAAACACTCACAAGAAATCGGAAATGGCGCATGCAAATGGACATGTTTTCTGAACGGGGCCTAGTGAATAATTGTTCATCGCATTTTATAGTTCGGAACGATTTAATTGTTCTGTCTTGGTGTCAAACAATATAGAAAAAGAGCTCTGCTTTTAAAACTGCAGCAACAAGCTCAATCTACAGAGGGTTCGTAAAAAACTGTCACCGGGAAAAAGAGATTCATTGGATCCTTATTGAAAAAAACAGGAGGTGCTGTTCGAATGTTTAAATAATGGTTTCAAATTTTTTAACAAAGCAAGCAATTTCGGGGGAGGGATTAAGTCGATTACATCGACTCCAGTGCTCAACTGGCACTTATTTTATCGACCCCGAAAGAAATGAAGGGCAAAGTCGACCTCGGCGGAATTTGAACTTAGAACGTAAAGGCGACGAAAGGCCGCTAAGCATTTCACCCGGCGAGCTAATAATTCTGCCAGCTCGCTACTTCATTTGTTTAAAATGATACGAAGGTGGTTTGTTTAGCATCATTGGTATGAACATCAAGACTAAACACATTAACATTCAAGGATTGTAATTAACATGTAACCAGTTAGTAATTCGGAAAAAAATATCATCGAATGGCCGTGGATGAAATAGTTGGTTTAAGTAACAAACATCATAAGTTGGCCCAGTATATATGGTGACGTGGGTTCGTAATCAAGAGATATCGCGTTCGATTTCTGCACTCAGTATCTTGGCCATGTTTTTTTTCTTTTATCGCAGCCTCAAATTAAGTCAAGCCTTATAACTAAGGGTGAATTGTACCTGCATTTTAAAAGTTCAACTTTGTCACATGTGTCGTGCTGAAGATTATACTAAAGGATACTCTCATTTCTATGGAATATGCAGCCACTGATGAGTTAATTCAAGGAATTCTTTGATCAAACAACTGAACACTGAATGCAGACTTTGGCAGATATTGATTCTTTCAAGATATCCTTGTTCACTGGTTTCTGGCCTTGTTACAACGAATTTTCTCTGAAGAATTATCATTAATATTATCAAATGGACAATTTAGTTTTAAAACGGGGTCAAAATGGGAGGGTAATCGACAGTGTAAAAATAATCTGACCATAAATTTAAATGATAAAAAATAAGGGTGGATTTGATTATTTGTGATATGTTTTAAGCAGTCGAAGTAGCTCTGGAAGGGTTTTATGATTTGATTCGGGCAAAATGGGTTTGGAATATCGACTGGATCGCCATCACGTTTATCTTCGATAATAACAACAACAAAGACAGGAAAATTATGTTTTGAAAATGGTAAAAAAGACAAGATGGCCACAGTTGGCGCGTCTTTCTACACAGATCTATCGACCAGGAACTGAGCAGGGCTTAAACGGTAGCAATGCCAGCTATAACAGCTAAAACAAAAACCACTGCAGCAAAACTTCAAAGCTAACACGACAACTATTACCGCACTGCCCCTGCCACCACCACCACCACCACCATCGACACCAACAACTGCAGCAGCAGCAGCAGAAGAGACAACAATAGGAAAGTTTAATCACTTTAAGACAATTAAATAAATTTTAATTTCATTCTCCATAATTAATAACTCCTTCCTCTCCCTAGATTTTCTTTCATCTTTCACTTGGAATCTCTGCTCGTGTGTGTGTGTATGT
>NC_069007.1:452153-463128 GCF_001194135.2 Octopus bimaculoides
CATTTTGGAGAGGGTGCAAATCCATTAGATCGATCCCCAGTACGCAACTGGTACTTAATTTATCGACCCTGAAGGGATCAAAGACAAAGTCGACCTCGGCGAAATTTGAACACAGAGCATAAAGACAGAGTTCAAATTCCGCCGAGGTAGACTTTGTCTTTTATCCTTTCGAGGTCTATAAATTCATTACCAATGGAACACCGGGGTCGATCTAATCGACTGGTCCCCTCCCGCAAAATTTCGGGTCTTGTGCTTAGAGTAGAAAAATATATGTATGTATATATATATATATAGCATATAAAAGAAGTAGAATATATAAATGTGCAAGTGTGAGTTAGACAAGACACCTGGCTGTAAAACGTCAGAGGCAGGAATCGAAATAAATCAGGTGGATTACTTAAGAACAGATTAACGAACATCACTGTGACTTAATAGATTACTATCTTGTCTTGCATGCATACTCAGGATACCCCTCTTCTGATTCTCTCCCCCTCTTTTCCGTGTATAACAACATTGCTCATTGCACATTCTGTTTTCAATGTGCAGTTGTTAGAAACACGAATTCATGTCCGGAGAATAACACAGAATAAATAAATACAAATATATGTTCATTTTAAAGCGTCTAACCAGTCTATACTTTATAGGATTTCCGCAAATGTACCGTTTTTATTTCAGTATACTAATGCATTAAGTTTCAATGTATTTTCATATCCATCGAGCTTTCTCTTCAAACGTTTTACACAAACGAATGTTTCGGTTACGCTCGCAAAATAGCAATTTCATATTCCACGCACGTACACACATTCACAAACACGTATACAAATACACACACATATATATATATATATGTGTCGTGGGTGACTGGGAGACAGAGTCAGATAGAGAGACAAATAGTAAAACCAGAAGGCCAGGAGTGTGTAAGACATGGACAGAGATGGGATGGGGGTGGGAGAAAAGATTTAGAATCGCTAAACAAAATATATTGTCTTTATTCTTCTTTCGTTGTATTTAATGTGTCTATTTCTTTGTGTTGCGCTGGAAAAAATTACTATGCTGGGAATTTATTCTAGGACAACTAATTACAGTTCAATGGATGAACTGTAATTTCCTCCATACACAGATATACACACATATACATACATATCTGTCTTTCTGTCTAGTTCACTTTACGTGCACACACGTATATATGTGTAGCGTGACTGTGGATATGTATTTACACTCACACAGATGAACACGTGTGTGTGTGTGTGTGTGTGTGTGTGTGTAAGCCCCGCTTTCCCGGGAATTACCAGGTACGTCAGCTAGTATCTATCTATCTATCTATCTTATCTATCTATCTGCATAGATATGTATATATAAAATTAGTTATATAAAATAGAAGCCTAAATATATACATGCATACCTACATATCTACACACAGATACATACATACATACATACATTCGTACGTGTGTACATATATACGTATGCTTCGAAAGTGCTTCGAAACCTCCAGCTTCTATATCGAAATTGTAAATTCCTAGTTCATCCACAACTTGCACTCAGGAATGCTCTCATGATTGTACTCACGGCTGCACTCACAACTCCACTCATGGCTGCACTCACAACTCCACTCATGGCTGCACTTACGACGGAATGGATTGAAGTTGAATTCAAGATTAGCACAGGAGATTGGAACTTTCAGTTTCGTCTCTTCTACAGCTGTTGTTT
This sequence comes from Octopus bimaculoides, assembly GCF_001194135.2. Classification (NCBI taxonomy): domain Eukaryota; kingdom Metazoa; phylum Mollusca; class Cephalopoda; order Octopoda; family Octopodidae; genus Octopus; species Octopus bimaculoides. Next base: position 453,864 of record NC_069007.1, read on the forward strand.
TTGCTATTATTGTCCTTGTTTTTAAAGTGAAGACCTGTGGTCTAATGACTAGAGTGTTACACTCACGATCGCAGGATCGGGGTTTCAATTCTGGGACTGGTCGCCGTGTTGTGTTCTTGAGCAAAAGACTTAATTTTCACTTTGCTCTTGTTGACTCAACTATAAACGAGTAACACTATGACGTGTTGACATCACATTGAAAGGGAAGGTTGTGATTTCGGTCCCATACACGACATGGAAATCAGGTAACAGGCCCTATGAGTTCTGGAACTCGAGACTGTAATATCCAGTTGTTGAAGATTATAATGTTCATGTTGATATCATTGTCATTAATGCAAATGTATACCAAGTGAACCTGAATTGATGAATCTACGATGAGGCAATTGTAGAAGTAACATATATGACCCACATTATCTAAAGAGTCTATCCCTAATTATCTGCCTTTATTGCCAAACAAAGTGTATCTAGGTCCATGTTAGTCCAAATAGTCTGTCTCTAGCTTTAAAAGACGGCGGGCCTTGGACTAAGACAACATTGCCTATTATTTCTAGCAAGTTGCACACCCACACGACCGAACGCTGTACGTCTTGGCTTGGCAGGTTGTATCTATTAATCTAGTCAAGCAACGAAGAAGCCACATATCTTTGAAGATTCAATTGGGATCTTTTGAAACAAATAACTTTTTTAAAAGAGACATTTGTACTGCATCATTCGAGTTGATTAATTTTAATTAAAACCTATTTCGGTCGATTTTAGGAAAAAAACTATCAATAACCTCTTTATCTACACCTGTAACTGCTTCTTAAAAGTAAATACAAGTGTGTCTAAAACAGAAATCCGAAGAAATATTCGTAAATAATTTAATGTTCGTTCTTCATTTTATTAGTTTTTACTTGTTTCAAGCATTGGCCTGCGGCCATGCTACAGTACAGCCTCGAACGATTTAATCGAACAGGTCAACTTCAGCACTTCATTTATTTATTTATTTAAATATTTATTTTTGAAGTCTGGTAATTGTATCTGGTAATTCTTTTGCCAAACTGATTAAACTGGTCAATACCAAGTTGTGAAGCGATGATGAGGACAAACACAAACGCAAAAAGACACATATTTATATTTAGATATACACGATGGGCTTCCACAGAGTTTTCTTCAACCGTGCATTAGCCAGCTTGGTGCTATATAACACTCTTGCCCACGGTGCCAGTCACAGGGACTGAACCCAAAACTTTGTGTTTGCAAAGCGACCGTCTTAACCAAGAGCCAAGCCTGCGACTACAAGAGTAACAGACGTTACGGTACGGAAGGGTTGGAAATATTTTTCCGAAATTCTTCCACATTAATTTACTTAAGTTTAAATTTAGGGAAAAATATTTTTACCAACGTAAATTCTTAGCGAACTGCAGCCTTGTTAGGGGACAGGGAATTTCAATGCGGTCTTCCAACAAAGATCCACATCTACACTCTTCTACTTTCTTCAAGGCAGATGTGAGAGAAGAAGCCGGGAATCATATAATTTTTTTTAATGACTATCTCATAATTTTCTCATTTTTTCGGCGAAAAAGAAGCGAAATATAAAACTAAATAAATAAATACAAAAAGATATTTTCGCAGACACTGAAACAATGAAGTAATCTACCGGGGCGTCGTTGAAGTAATTAGAAACTATGGCTAATCAATCAATCTGCCAACAGGACATATATTCAACCATTATACACTACTCAAGATATATACTGTACACTAATTCAATATCCATACATACATACATACGTAAGTCGTACATACATACAAATGTACACACACACACAAATACTAGACATGGCATTGGTATATAGGAATATACCATGTTATCTGAAATCAATATTTTTAATTGCTTAATAAAGTTTTATACAATCTCATGCTAATTTTAAAGTTCGGTGAAAGTAAGGACTTGCTCAGCTGAGGAAAACTAATAAGACTGGAGCAAATGCTTTGTAATATTTGTTGCGACTCTTTAAATAATGAATTCTTGGCTGGCAAACTTAACCTGTCTGCCCGTGTAGCATCCTCATTCTTACAAGCATTCGGATAAGGTCTCCACTTGAAGGGTAACTCACTACGGCGGCAGCGGTTGTGGTGGTGGTGTAGGCATAATGACCCTCCCAAGAGAGCAAAATTCTGGAAATGTTATAGTCTTGAAAATGTGTACCCACCATTGTGATACTGTGGTATCGAGCGTTACCATGGAGACGAGGGTCTTATCAAATTACCATGAAGTTGAGGCAAGTGTTGCCATGGAGTCGTGATGTTCAACGCTACCACCACGTGGTATAAAAACATATATTACCACGAAGGAGTTGTGTCAACCATTTTTCTATTTATTTTAATTCCATGAAGATGAAATCTCGGTCTTCCATGATGATAAAATCTCAACTATTTCCATGAAGCTGCAGATCAACCAGCTTCGAAATATCGACAAACATATCAAAAAGAAAGAAACAAACAAAAGAAACAATAACAAAACACTGTCGATATTATAGAAAGCTTGCTTTTCTCTCAGGCATAGATAATACGATTATATTGACATTAGCTGTGTATTAAATACCTGGATATGGGCCTCAGATATTTGCTTTAAAAAATTCGCAAGCTTAAATATATCTCCAATAATGAAGAGTATGTTTGTTTCTGGATCAATGTAACTTTGAACCATGCTATTATTATTATTATTATCATTATTATTAAGAGCTTAGATGATATTTGGAGAGCTTTTGATACCATTTACCAGTTTCCCAAATGCAAAGCTATTTACAAGGTCAGATCAATGACGCATGAGGCTTTACTAAATTATATACTGTACATATGCTTGGTCAAGGGCTCGATCCCCGAAAACTCTACTTGGGGGAGTCATTTCTTTCCAGTATAACATCGGGTTCACCAATTCCTTGTCGGGTACATAAGTGTGTGTGTGTGTGTGTGTGTGTGTGTGTGTGTGTGTGTGTGTGTGTGTGTGTTGAAACACTTCCGTAGGTGAAGACTAGCTCAGGGAAAGCGTACAGGGTAAGGGTCGAAACGCTTGTGACCCTGAGATACCAGTAGACAATACTTAAGGGTTTTCAACGTTGTAATGGATTCAGAAGTGCTTGCAAAACATTTGAGAAGCTCCTGCAGTTTCAGCGCGGGTAAAGCATCATCGAGGTTTATTTCACCTGTCTGTCTGTCTGTCTGTCTATTTGTCCGACCATCAGTCTGTCTGCCTGTCCGTCTGTCTGGCTGGTAAAAATAAATGGTTCGTATACAGCATTTCGAATGTCTATGAGAGAGCTAACTGGAGTTCGATCGCTTACAACGACGGCGGTTCCAGTTGATCTGATCACTAGAACAGCCTGCACGTGAAATTAACGTGCAAGTGGCTGAGCACTCCACTGACTCACGTACCCTTAACATAGTCCTCAGCAAGATTCAACAAGACACAAAATGCGAGAAGGCCGGCCTTTTGAAATAAAGGTACTTTCCATTTTTTCCAGCTGAGTGAACTGGACCAACGTGAAATAAAGTGTCGTGCTCAAGGACAAAACGTGCCTCCGGGAAATAAACACAGAACCTTGCAATCGTGAGTCGAATGCCCTAACGGTTAAGCCACCCGTTTTCACGAGAGAACTATTGTATCGTTGAATAACTGTATCTGATTTCGTCGATTTCATGAATGAAGAAACTAAACAAAATACTGCAGATATCAATGAAAAGAAGAAAAAAAGACAAAAAAACCCATGTAGGAACTAATCATATTATAGACGTATGAAATGAATGATTAAAACCGGACTAAATGCTAACAATAACGTAATAGGCATTAATGCCCTCGATGTTGTAATAATGTGCAATCGTTTATTATAGTTTGATTTGGGATTTAAGTGATTTGGAAAGCGGAATCAGAAAACTAATTAAAATAATTGATATCATTTGCAGCGAACCAACCTAAAGCGGACAAGTAATACACATGCACAAACGCGCACGCGTGCACACACGTGTGTGTGTGTGTGTGTGTGTGTGTGTGTTTGTACACAGAACTTTCTGACACTGATTAGGAAACAATTACTGTCGATCTGAACAACCTCAACAGCAACTGGTCAGAGCTGGTAAGAATTTGAACTGCGAAAATGAAACGAAATAATTAAATGCCTCAAGGAATATTGCCAAGGGAGATTTTCTAGGAATAATGATTTCTTACATAATTACACGGTTTTTGATCAGACTGACCTCAATAACTGACAGGAAATTATTGTCATAATCGGCTCACTGATATTTGCATGTAAAATTTCAAGGTTGACATTACAGAATTATGTCCATCATTCTACCGATTCTGCCTGTCTTAATATTTGGCGCTGATCAGATTTGAACCCAGGACGTAGTGGGATACAAAGAAATGACGGGTGGTATGTAATGCAACGACCTGCATTTCATTCTCTGGTTTGGAAAAGTGGAATTGTTAAAATGTCGAAGAGAGTCGTGGTGATGCTGGATTAAAAAAGAGCCTTCAAGCGTCGGAAACATACCTTGTAGTATTTATTCCGACAAAATATAATGCAGCGTTTGCACTATTCTGAATTCAAATCACGCCGGGATCAAATCTGTGCTTCGTTCTTCACCGCGGACAGATAAAATAAAACTCTGTTCGAAAGCTGAACTTGATTAAATCGACTTCTATTTAATATATAGACTGGTGCCTGAGTAAGTACCCTTATTTGAAGCCAAGTTAAACCACTTATCAATCTTTCCATCTCTACACATTTTTCTTGAGAAGGACGTGGAAGTAAGAGTCCTTGGGTACCTCTATAGGGTCGCCAGAACCAACAGTTATACTTCCCAGCTGGATTCTCAAGTGTAACCTACTGGGACCATGTATATTATCCAACCATCTCATTCTTGATCTAGCCGTAGGTCTCCTGCAAGAAAATCTTGCAAGATAGAAGAATCCGTGATGTGATATTTTTTTCTGCGTCATTCTAATCCCATGACCGCGGTGACTCCCTGATCTCCGAGCTACGACCCTTTCGATTAGTGTTACTCCACAGATCCTTCTGATGACTTCCACTTCAGCTACTGGTGTTTGCGATCAAAGTCTTTCGCTTTTTACTCAACTAATTATTAATTTGAAAATTTTAATATGATAAATATCAATTAAAGTGTTTACAACATTGATTCTCATCTCCATCTTAACATTTACAACGAAACCAAACATTTAAAATCATAATTCTGTATAGCACATATACAGAGGCACACACAGAGATTCATAATACATTCATATAGACAATAACACTGCACACACGCAGACATGTTTTAACCATCCTATAGAGTGACCTTTGTGTAATGATTGCTGATGGACAGATATCTTCCTAATGAATGACAAATTAATTAGATAAGCAGGTATTTAATATCAACATGTGAAGCATTCAGACAACAAACCCGTTTCCGATAGCTATCGTATATGTTTTCATTTAAGTCTCTAAAACGAATAATAATAATAATAATACTAATAATGATAACAACAACAACAACAACAACAACAACAATAATAATAATAATAATAATAATAATAATAATAATAATAATAATAATAATAATAGTAATAATAATGATCAGTGGCTTTCATGGCTTCTGATCTTAACTGATTGGAAGTGTTATCATGTACGTTGTTTTGTCTGGGTATAAAAAGATGGGCTACAGCAAATATTCTGCACAATGCCACAGATTTGCTTGTCAGTTGCTTAACCTTAACCAGGTGAGGATGTCCCTTGGTGGCTGATGATATGTGTGTCTCTGATAACGAGCAGAAGTAGTGGAGGAGCATCATAGCCATGTGTTGAGGAATTCTTAGGAAACATGGGTGTCTTGTTCATAATCATTAAACAACCCTTATTTGAGGACCATTTGAGGACCAAAATTTCAGGCCTTGTGCCTTGAGTAGAAAGGATTATTATTATTATTATAAGGCTGCGAGCTGGCAGAATTGTTAGCACGCCGAGCAAAATGCTTAGCAGCATTTCGTCAGTCTTAACACTGAGTTCAAATTCCGCCCGGTTCGACATTGTCATTTATCTTTTCGGGATCGATAAAACAAGTACGAACTGAGGATTGTGGTCGATATAATCAATTTACCCCTCCCCCGATATTGATGGTCCTGTGTTAAAATTTGAAACTTTTATTACAAGGTAGCGAATCGACTGGATTTTTTCCAGTTCTCTCTATGTTATGATTTCAAATCTCACGGAAGCCAACTTTGTTTTTTGGCCTTTCAGGGTCGATAAAAATCAAAATATCAGTCAGCTACTGGTGTCGATCTACTCAACAATCCCCACGTCCTCAAAATTACTGACCTTGTGCTAAAAAGCAGATACCATCACCAACACCACCACCACCACTACCACTACCACTACCACTACTACTACTACTACTACTACAGCTTGATCTAGTTGGGGGATGGTGGTGACGTTCGTGCAGGTGGCCTTCGTAGCTGTTACGCCCCGAATCTTAATCACCGTCCCTGAACGCTTCAAGAGATATCTTTCCCGGGCAAACATGCAGCAAAACTGGATACCAAGTTTTCGTTTTCGTTCATGCGACTCGCCGAGGTTACTAAGATAAATAAATGTATAAAATTACGTTTTAAATCTAAGCAAAAACCGAATGTTTTTATGTTCCTGATAATAAACGATCTTGATTAAACATCCAAACAACATTTCTCATAATCTCTCAACCCCACTTAATTATCATAGCAACATGACATCATATGTCTTTCTCTCTCTTTCGCTAATTGTTTCTATCGATATTACAGAATTACGATTCAAATGGTTGACAACTAACATCCTTTGGTGTGTGAAAGTGTTAGGGAGATATCTAAAAACACAACACATCACAGGTACTCCAGTCATTACAGTTACAATGGTTACAAACTGGTTTCTCCTTACCTTTTCTCTCTCTCTCTCTCTCTCACACACACACACACACACACGGAAGCGCAAATTCAACTTTTCAGTATCGAATTGTTGTCGAGTATAATTCCTTTTACAGAAAGAATAAAAATCTTCCTCTTTCTTCCGCATTCTGCTTTCAAATTTTGGCACAAGGCTAGCAATATCAGGGATCGGAGGGGTCGATGTCATCGACCCTACTAGTCAAATGGTACTTATTTTATCGCCTCCAAAAGGATGAAAGGCTAGGTAGACTTCGTCGTAATTAGAACTCAGAGCGTAAAGACGGACGCAATGCAAAACACAACAAAGAATTTTGCCCGGTGCGCAAACGATTCTGCCAGCTTACCTCTCTCTCTCTCTCTCTCTCTCTCTTAGAATGTTGTGTAAATTCAAAACTGGAATTGTTTGTAGCTACAAAAGTTGATGTGTATAGAAACAGAATGTTTACTCGTTTGCCTGGGGTTTGTCAAGTGATGTCGACACCCCTAATGAAACCCAATCAATGTTGAAAATTGATTAAGACTATTCAACTCCTTTTTCAGTCTACAAAGAAACAAATAATATTGACACATCTGTACATCTACTACGTAGGCGTGCTCATTACATACACGCACACACACACACACACACACAAACACGCACACACGCACGCACACATTTATACACATGTATACAACCACTCGTATATATATACAAACATCTTATATATTAAATTTAGACAGCAGACATTTGTGTGTGTCTGTATGTACGTGTATATCAATAAAGTGTTGTAACGTTTATATATATATATATATATATATATGAATAAATATATGTGTATACATACATACATACATATATGTATACATACATATATATACATACATATATCTATATACATACATATATATACATACATATATCTATATACATACACATATATATATATGGGAGAATATACAAATAATAACAACAGACGAGGACAGGTGGTGTAAATAACAAAAGTATATATTAGTATGACGCTCGGGAATACGGAAAGTCTTTGACGTTTCGAGCTACGCTCTTCAACAGAAAGAATACGGAGACAAGGAGAAAAACACGGAGAAAAAAAATTGAATAGTGTTCAGTCAACGGTCAATCATAATAATATATATACATATATTTATATGTATGTGAGTGTGTTTGTGTGTGTGTATGTGTGTGTGTAGGGATAACTCTTTCTCTGTATGTGTTTACTTATATGTATGTATACGAGTACACGTTTGTCCTGTTCTGCGCATGTGTAAACGTGCATACGCGAGTAAATGTGGGTGCAAATGAGTATGCGTATGTGTGTATGTATGTGTGTGTGCACGTGTGTATGGGTGCATGTGTATGCTTGTAAGAAACAGAATCTAGAAAATCAATGTAATTGATATTTTCTTGTATTCCCTATTGGCTGAATGATAAATACACATATACATATATACACAGATGCAAACACACACACACACACACACACAAACTCCCTCATAGACATACACATAATCGCACGCAAATACACAAATTTTCATGAGCACATGCGTTCATATATAAATGTTTCCAAGTACATACATATGTATGTATATATCTATAAAGGTACACACACACATATATATATATACATACACACTGAGATAGAAATAAATAGATTGATAGATTGATAGTTTTATATATATATATATATGTGTGTGAGTGTGTGTATATATATATAGGAGCGTCTAAATACATTTCTTATATCAGTGTGAGAATTATAATATACAGAGATAAAACGAATCTCTTAATCTTATCATTAAAAGTAAAGAAAAAAGTAAAGGTCTATCATAACATCTCCTCATACTCCCTTCACACAACAACCGCCGTCAACACCTCCGAAAACGGCTTCACTACCACCACCATTAAGAACATCAGAAATATTATTAGAATCATAATAGTCCAAGAACAAAAAAGACACACAGAAGTATATCAATGGAAAGTGATGACGTTGGTGGCGAAAAGCAATGATTCATAGACTCAATATGTTGTATTAAAAACTAACATTCCTTGGTAAGATGTCCCTGTGGAGCACTTAGTTTTGACTTGTGAAATTAGACTTTTCTCTTTAGAGTGCTGCTGTCCTATTTGGCAAGATGCAAAAGATGCTGTGCAGGAAATCTTTGCATTTTATATATATATATATATATATATATAAATTCTAAGCACTTTTGCACCGTAGAATATTACCAGTTATGTCGTTAAGAAATTCAGTTTGTAACCATATGCTTGCGAGTTCGATGTCACCCGCAAAATTAAGCATAGCTTTCTAACAGTAATAAGTAAAC
>NC_069007.1:463436-479078 GCF_001194135.2 Octopus bimaculoides
GTGTGTGTGTGTGTGTGTGTGTGTGTGCGTGTGTGTGTGTGCGTGGTTTTACGTACACGACTAAAAGATAGGGGCTGTTAATATTTTCTCTCATTCTTTACGCGGGTCTTGGCAGGATTCTATAATACGCCTTCTCTTTCCAGGCAATCTTCAGGCTCTGAATTCATACAAATTTTGTATATTGAATAAACCGTGTTCTCAGATAAAGTGACATGTATATTATAGCCAAGGAGAATGTACCTACAACCATTAATGCACGGTGTCCTAGACACAATGTCGAAGATCGGTTCTTCAGAATCATGGTTAAATATTATTTGCTGTGGATATAAAATTTAGCGATAATTCATATCCATATCATGTTTGACGTGTTGAAACGGTAGCATTAACATATCGAAAACCCAACGAAAGAAAACAAATGAGATCCTCGTTTGTGTTGACCGATCAAGGACAACGATGGATCAAAAAGAGAAAAGAAAGAATAAATTTCAGAAATTTTAATAGTTTCTCTCTTAAAGGTACTTTGCAGTGAAGTTCTTTAAAGTTTAGTGCGGTTGGGATAGCCTCATACTAGTCGCCATTCAGACAAGAAAATGGTGGAGCAGGTTTTTAGTTTTACCCACTTGAAATCTTTTGTCTGACACTATATAGCTGTCAGCCATAGAACGCATCACAGTCATCGGCAGATATTTACTACCGAATCTCACGGTCACATATCCATTCTCGGTCCCGCACATGCTGTTACGGACACATGATGAAAACACATATTCCATTAGCATTTTGTGACAAAACCTACTTAACTTGAAAAAATAATTAATTAAAAGGAAAAAAACAAAAGGTCATTAAAAATTAAGTTAGTAAGATCCAGACCTCTGTCCTATGTGAATAGTACTGACTACGTCCTTAGAAAAGCTCTGTCAATTTAAGTACGTTTGTGTTGTATTAAATGAATCTACTTCGCCACTACTCCTGCCACATCTCCCCCCGACCCCCCCCCCAAGCTTTCAGTCAAAGTATGACAGCTTTTATCCTTCACTCGCCTCAGGACTCTGGGTGTGTCTCGGCAGGTGATTGTATCAGACATGCATATTAAAAGTAAATGACAACAACAACAACAACAACAACAACAATAGGGAAGCACCTGCCCAATCGGAGTTTGTGATGTGACATCTTATGGAGACACAGGCTTTGGCGGACCTCTAGATTGAGAGTTCGCTTCCATGCATTATATAAATATAGACTATGATTTCCTTTAGAATTTATGCAACATAAATATATACATATCATGATTCTATATATATATATATTATACATAATATATAAATTATATATTACATATATATTTGTATGTATATTCATATATATATATATATATATATATATATATATATATATATATATATAAATATATATATATACAGATATATATGTGCACACACACACACAAACACACACACACACACACACATATATATATATATATCTGTATGTATGTATGTAAGTTTATATTATATTATCAACAATATTCATCATATCAGTCAAATTTATTTTATAATTAAATAAAGAAATTTAATTATTCAAAAACTTATGGAAGGTTTATCTCATTTCGAACACATAAATTATGAATGTTTACTTGTCATAGTAAATGTTTAGATGTGAGCATATGGTGGAACGCACCACACACAAAAAGAAACAAAAAGGAAACAAAATATGCCAGTATATATATGCGCGCGTGTGTGTGTGTGTATACTCACACAGAAATAAAACACAGTAGTTTAATGTTTTAATGAAATTACTGCTTCTAAATAAATCATTGGTTTATCAGCATCGGAGTTCGCTCGGCTAGTTTCATTTCTTCTAATAGACATCAAGAAGAGCTCAACTTAACTCTTAATTTCGCAACTCAGAAATTATATATGTCTTTACAATGCCATAAGTAAATAGCTTAACAGTGGCTCGAAACTGCCGAACAGCGAAGTTACTGGGGTGAAGACACAACATCACTGTTTGTCAAGTGCTGGTGGTAGACAAACCCTGACGCAGACAGGCACATTCAGATGTCTATATATTGAATCATTCCATAAATAATGCAGTTTTTTTTATATTTCCATTATTTTTTTAAAATTTCATATACACAAATTCTTTTTTACTCTAAAATATACTCTCCTTCATTTTCTACAATGCTCTTCCATCTATCTGGTAGTCCTGCCAGGCCCCTCTTCTAAAATTCAATTGTTCGTGACTAAAAATACCCTCCAATTCTCTTGTAACCTCGTCTACAGAATTCATATTTTTTCCATCCAAATTATTTAGAAGACTGCGGAATAAATCTTTGGTCGGCCCGGGGTTCTAGTAGAAGACACATGCCTGCGGTTGCACGTCGTGAGATCGAACCCGAGACCATGCAGTTGGGAAGAAAACGTTTTGCCACACAATCAAGTCCGTGCCTAGTCATACACCTACACTTACTTAAACACACACACACGTATACACACGTATATATACACACGTATATACATCTTTCTCTTTCTATCTATCTACCTCTCTACATATATACATATCTGACCATATACATGTGTATATACATATACTTCTGCTGTAATATTCAGCTTTCGATGGTGTCTAGCAGTGTCAGCCCAAGCTGGAATCCTTATATTTCTTAGACCTCAGTTTGAAATTAATAGTCGTTGCGAGATAATGAAATTTCCCCTAACCATTATAAAAATTGTTAATCTACAAATGTTTCAGTCATTCAGAAGCAGCAGCGATCTTCTGTGTTTACTGTTAATAATTTTTTACAGCAACCGTGTAAAGAAAAACCCGGAGTAACGGACGACGAATGAGTTATCTTCAAGTAAATGAATAACGTAACTCCTTTAAATTACGCTGTCTTCAGGCAATGCCAAGAAATTTCATGTGAGACGCACTTCTTCAGATACACAATAATAATAATAATAATAATAATAATAATAATAATAATAATAATAAAAAAACAACTATAACATATGCAAGGAATAATCGAAGATTCTGAAAACAACTTACGTATCTTTTATATTGAAATGTTAAGAGAAGGCCACACAAGCATAAAGAGTATTTAAATGGAAAGTCAGTGTGTATATTCAAGAAACTCACCTGAAAAAGAAATAAGAATAAAAAAACATAAATCGGTTAGTGTCTAATAACATATTTAGTCAAATCATAAAATTAAAACTGAAATAACATGTCGAATTATGCAGAAAAGAGGGCAAAATTAATGTTTGTTCAGTAAATTGACAACAGGAGATCGGTTTCGGTTAAATTAGTCCTCTTCAGAAAAAGGAAAACTTAAGTAGTATTTTTGACTCTGGACCACTCGGTGGTTGGCAGATTTTTGAAAAGATTTTTGAGACTTATCTGTAAATCTTCGCTATCAATTCGTTCTCATTAATCGCTAAGTACCAATGTCAGCTGCCAATTAAGCCAACACGAAAACGCTAGATTTCTTTTCCTGGTGTAAATAATGATGTCGATGTTTTAGAAGAATCAATATCGTATCGGCTCGAAATGAGTTTTGCAGTCTTTGCAGCCTCTTCTTACGATTCTGTGTTCGTGTCCTTATGAGGTTGACTTGAACTTTTATCGATCTCTGATCGATAAGTCAAACATATATATTGCCGTGGATCTAATTGATTGCACAACTCCACGAAATCATTGACAATGTGACGTTCTGATAATGGTGTTTATGACAATGGTTATTATTATTATTGCTACTGCAACCACCACCACCACCACTACTACTACTACTGTATCGATATATATATATATATATATATATATATATACACACAACCGTGTGCAGAACACCAAGGTTATATTTTCCTGTTTGTCTATCTCTGCTCGTAGTCATTATATTGAGTGCAATACGAATGTTATTGAGACCGTTTTAGGACCTAATCGATGTGGGGTACTTGAATACTTTTTCAATGTGCCATATCCTTTAAATTGGTCTTAAAAAGACCCCTTATTAAATGCTTGAAGTAAACAAACAATATTAGGGAGTTGCTTATAGCTGCGCTCTTTTATATAGATTTTGTACTTAAAATGTCAGTGAGAGATATTTAATTGCAAAGGATCCCATGACCAATTTCTGTAATGGAACTAATTAATGTACGTTAACGTTTTTGAGGTCAGTCGATGGACAAAATCAGGTGAGGTTGGATAAAATGCAACCCACTGCAAAACCGTTAATCCATCATGTCAGGTAGCTGGTATTTTGTTATCACTTTTCGTCTGTTTATTTTGGGAGGGTGAACCTCTATGTTCTAAAATAAATTGGTAAATTTCCTTAAGATGACTAAAATATTTGTCTCTTAAAAAAAGATAATATGGTTCCAGAGATATTGTCTCATAAAAGAAGGGTATTTATCGGCACGATTGTTTACTTTTACACTAAAATAAAAAAAATGGATAATAGTAGGGACAATATATACCCCTATACACGCCCTCCGTTAATGTTGAATAATTACTGGCAGGGAAAAACACAATCATTGGTTGAACTTCACTTCAGATTTCTTAATTAATTAGATAAGTAGTCAATTATTATTTAGTAACTAGGCAATTGATTAGGTTCGACAGCATCTTTAATATATATCTCTTATACACATTTCGCACAATTATATGGTTCCAGTTCCCATCTTTTGTCTGGGGCCTCTTACATCAATATGAGCTTTTCAAATTACAATAATGCACATTTCAACAAATATCTAAAGAAAAAACTTGCAAAACAAATACAAAAGACAAAATATGAAACAGATGAAGTTTCTTTCAATTTTTGAAGAAAAAATGTTTCAAACCCTACTCATAAAACTAGATTAGGAAAGAAAACCAATTATTCTAAACACATCATGAAAAAAGTGTTGTATAAAACCTTTCTTAAAATTCTTTTACGCAAATTATTATTTATAAGTATATAATTAGTAAATTATATTAATAATTGCCTCGAAAAAGAATTAGTTTTGCGATAAAAAGAAAAAAAATTATTATATTATAAAAATTATTGTTGGAAACATTCAAATCTTATAGAAACACGTTTATAACAAAATTAGGAGAAATATTTATTAAAAAAATAAGAGTATGAGACTAATATTTGTTAAAATATTTATTATCTAAAATATTAAAAACCTCATTATGAAAGGAAAACATATTGCGGCTTAAATAATGAAAACAATTAATGTTAATATCATTATTACAAAATGACAAAAAATTATTTTCAAAAACGTTTTGAAAGACGAATTGTGAAATACAAATGATATCCGCTATACACCGGATTAGTAATAACTGACTGAACATAGATTTAAGCCTCATTGGAGATTTTAAGGTGTTTACAATTTTATTTTTCTCTAGTATCTGAAGTTGTGTGTAAAAAATTGTTGTCTGCCTGTGGCACTGCCAAAGAGGCCAATACATCGCAATCGTTATATATATATATATATGTGTGTGTGTAAAGGGCTCTGCACATAGGCATACGTATGTAAATGATAAAAGACAAAAACGAACGTATATGTCTTTTACAAAAGCTGTTACTAAAACAGTTGCATAAATATAACAGTCGAAGCAGAAGTATCCCTAGATAATTCCTTACAACTGTTTCGAAACTTCAACGACTAGTTGTCGCAGCAATGTGCATTACACCAACAGGTGTGCATACTGATGTAGTAATATACATCAAACAAATAGAAACAATGATGAACGTAAGAAAATAAAATCTCTATCAATCAAAGCCATAAACTAGGAAACATCGAATATTTTCACGAGAAGAGAGGAGTGTTAAAATGTAATTCATCTAACAGCGGACTTGTATTTAAGAGTATGAAGCATTAATGAGGGGGAGAGAGAGAGAGAGAGAGAGAGAGAGAAAGAGAGAGTAAATGTGAACAGAAATGGGGAGTTAGAAATACAGACATTAGAAAATTTGTGAGAGTAGAGTGATACAAGAAACGAAAGGTGAGGGGAAAGAGAAGAGAAGGGAAAAAATAAAAAGGAAACGAGTGGAAGAAAAACGGGTTAGAGATGAGAGCGTTTGAAATCAATTACAAGATGTCAGTCTGGTCGAAACCGGTCATAAATCAGAAACTGAGGAAGCAAAGAATCGTGCAGGATTCATTAAAGGAAACTGAATGGGAAAAAGGAAGCAACAATCCAGGATTTCCTTGAAAATGAGTGGCAAATAAGTCTTTCGTAGAGTGAATGCAGGATAAGCATCGATGCGATTAGATTATTCAAAGTAGGAGACATGGAACAAGAAAACGAGGAACATAACAGGGAGGGGAAAGAAAAAAAATTAAGGAACATTAAAAGAATAAAAGGTTATATAGGGAAAGGACAAGGGCAAGCAAAAAATATGATATATTGTCTATGATATTTAAAGAAGGTATCATCATGAGTGTATATTATAATGTCATCACTGTAATTAGGCTTAGTTTATAAGTAAAATACTTGAAGAAAGATTGCCAACTTCGAAAAGCGCTAATAATAATGAATAAATAAAAATGTTTCCAAAATTCTGGCGACCTCCTTTTTTCTCGATATACAATGTCTGTACACCACTTCTAACACTCTATTCATACAATATATATATATATATATATATATATATATATATATAGGCGTAGCTGTGTGGTAAGAAACTTGCCTTCGCAACCACATGGTTCCAGGTTCAGTTCCAATGCGTGGTACCTTGGGCAAGTGTCTTCTATTATAGCCTCGGAACGACCAAAGCTTCGTGAGTGGATATGGTAGACGGAAACTGAAAGAAGCCTGTCGTATATATACATACGCATATCTGTCTATATACATATATTTACACACACATATACATGCATGTATCCACATTCATATATATAAATACACAAATATACACACATATATATATATATAAACCTTTACCCTTCAAGTCGTAGAACTGCGGTTATGTGGGGCACCGTCTCCAGGAGTTTGAAGTGTGTAGTGGAACGAGGAAACCCCAGTACTTAATATGCTAGAAATCTGGCAGTTTTTCATTGAATATCTTTTGTGGAGCAGCTAAATTACGCGGACAGAAAGAAACCAACATTAAATGCGAAGCGAGGTGAGGAGGAGAAAACACAACGACACACACATGCATTTACGACAGACTTCCGCACAATTTCCATCTGCCACATTCATTGATATGATATTGCTTGCTTCGTAGGTATAATAGAAGATATGTAAGATGTTGCGCAGTAGGATTAAACCAAGAAGCACTTGATTTTAAAGCAAATTTCACCGAAATTTGGACGTAAAATACGAAGTAACCACGGCGTCTCCACCCCCACCTCCATAAACAGACACACCAAACACAGACCGATGGACACAAACACACACGACCACGTATACACATATACATGTGAGCTCGTGTGTGTATATATCTATAAGTATATGCACATACATGTGGATCAATGTATAATTTTATTCCGAGTCTTTCTTTGCATACATGAAAAGCGAAAAACAAGCAGACAAAGCGGTAAATACAGTCATACATTTAGATATATATACATCCTTGAGGAATACATATCTACGTAAATCACTACTTACATATATAACATATACAGCTATAGAGTTGTGCATAGATAGTATGTATATATAAGCAAACGTCTAGAAATATATATTTAATACATATAGAAATAATAGATATGTGTACACACACGTATATACGTATATAAATACATATATAGATCAACAGAGAAATCCAAACCTAGATGCATTAGTCTATTTACATTTCTTAATTTCAGTATCTATATCATTCGTTCCACGAGTCTCTCTCTCTCTCTCTCTCTCCCCCAGACACATATAGCGACTTAGAAAGCCTTTTATGCTTATATAATGGGCTATTTTCCCCGCAGACTTCCACCCTCCATTACACATTCTTTCTTTTTCAAATAGCATCATAAAGTCACTAAGTCTGTCTCAAAAAAATAATTGCGCAGACAGTCTCTTGCAATGACACACACACGCACACACACATTAATACCTAAACCGCACACAACCACATAGATACACACACAAACAACTGCATAACGACTCTATCTCTTTTAGCCGTTTCTGTCTCAGTCTCTTTCACACACACACACACACACACACACACATATATATAGGCGAACCCATAAACAACATCCCCAACACACGCCCCCCAAAACAATCCACATTCAAAGTCTCACACAATGAAAGCCAGCCACACGCTATCAGAAAATCACAAACACATAATACTCCAACGTCTGCCGATACACACACACACATATGTATACATATATATACATATATATATACATATATATACACACATATATACATACACACACACACACACACACACACATATATATATACAAACATATACACACCTATATACATATCTATATACATATATACATACATATGTATACAGGTCAGAATGGTCTTGGAGGATTTTGTTTAAGTTAGAATATTTACCGTTTGAGAGAGTGTGAGACAGCCAATAAGTCTACAGTTTTCTGCTAATGCAGAACACGTATACATGCATGTATGTAGATATGTATGTTTATAAAGCGATGTATATTTAGGTTTTAACTTTATTCCAGTAGCGTAAATTATTATTACAATACATAAAGGTTCATCAAATATCTACGAAATTGAAATAAGTATTTGATTCATATGAAGGACTAACAACAATAGCAAACAGTAACTTCGAAGGTTGCACTTCAATGATTAAAATCATTGATAGAATACAATAATAATGTATGTGAGTGGGTGTGAAAACACATGCACAAACTAACACACGTAAAAGCAGCCATGAACCAGATAATGATAAACCAAACGATATTAACTTCAATCGGAAATATTTTGCTGACCTAAGACTATGACAAAAGCCATACAACAAAAACTCCACGCAGTGGTTTCGAACCGAGATCACACAGTCTAAAAATGAAAACACTTAACCAAAGACCCCTCACAATCTTCTCTCTAATGATCCAACTAATGCAGTTAATATAGTAATATATATTCACACAGAAAAACATTACGCAAGGCCGTTTATGATTTTTTTTTTTTTTACCATTTTTCCTATTGCTAAAGATATTAATTCTGGAAGACGATGATGGATTGGCAACGAATCCGTTTCATTCACTGCTTCATTGTTAGACATTCTTACTTCTGCTGGACATCATTCCGATCAGCTATATTGTCTCCTATAGAAATGTCGTTGTTTCTTTCTCTTTTTTTTTTCTTCTCTTTTCGGTATCGTTCTACAAGAATTTGATGGCAATACACACACACACACACACACGCACACACACACACGCATATTAAACAAAGTATATATAATACATACATATATATATATATATATATATATATATATATGTGTGTGTGTGTGTGTGTGTATATATATATATATGTATATACATATATATATATGTATATTTATGTATATGTTTTTATATATATTTATCTATGTGTATATATATATGCATATATATGTGCTTATATATATATGTATATTTATATATGTATATGCATGTGCGTTTATATATATACATGTATGTGTATGTATATATGGATAGATACACTCACACACGCATACAGAAACACGCACATACAAGCTTACCTACTGTGAATTTCTGTTGCTTTTGAACTGTTAGCATTTGGAAATAATGACCGAATGACAGAATGAATGATTGTATGATTGAATGAATAAAAGAATAGAAGAATAAATGAATAAATAAGGAATAACTTTTATATAGATTGTTACAGCTGCCTCAAAGTCAGATAAAGGCTGGACAGACAGCATCAATGTGAAGATACACAATTGATTAGAGTTCAATAAGTATCAAAGAGCAGTTCTTTTGACTGGAATAATGCACTTGTCTCTTGAGGCAGCAAAGAAACAGAGAATATCATAGAATGACAGATGTTTGAGGTTTTTGTGTAGGGGAACGTATTTCGATATATTAGTCGACCGATAGAGACGGAGAGAGAGAGAGAGAGAGAGAGAGAGAGAGAGAGAGATCAGCGATAGGGCCGTTGTGTTCCTTACTGGTGGACGTACAGATGAGATGAGGAGTCAAGAAACTGGGGGAGAGAGAGAGAGATAGATAGAGAGAGAGAGAGAGAGAGAGTGAAAGACAATGAAAGAAAGAAAAAAGGAGAGGGGGAAAAGAAAGCGCGCGTGCAAGAGAGAGAGGGCAGATATACGAAGACACACACACACGTACATACACATACATATTGGCATCAAATTTTGGCACAAAGCCAGCAACTTCAGGGGTGGGGGTGCCATGGTAAGTCGGTTACATTGATCCCAGTATTCAACTGGTACTTATTTTGTCGACCGTGAAATGATTAAAGGTAAATCGACTTCGGAGAAATTTGAACTCAGAACTTAAGGACGAACAAAATGCCGCGGTAACGGACCTTACAGCTCGCCGCTTTCACACCCACACACACATATATACTGACAGAGTCTTTAAGAAGATGTATTTACATTTACTTATCCGGTTGATGGCAAATGGAAGATGAAAGCAACGATCTTGTATTCGTCCTGACTAGTTTTTGAAAATTTGCTTGTTTGTATTCTGAGATTATTGCCGTCAGTTGACGTACCGTGTGGTTGGATGAAGCTGGTCACGAGGTCTAAGGGTCATGTGATTGTATGAATGATAGTTGCTGCGCCAAGGGACAAGTCAGTATGAGGCCAGTGAATAGGCTATGTGACAGCAGGATCAACTGCGCATTGTTACCCGTAAACCATCAATTTCCTCTGTATATTGAAAGCTCTCCTTCAAGGTATATATATATATATATATATATATATATATATATATATATATACTGTTGTGTCTGGGGAGAGTCATTCTCTTTTGGTGCCTTATAATTTAACACACTCACTGCCTTCATGAGGCCCTACGTTCGAAGGGTGCCCTTTTCGTGCCACTTTATATATATATATATAGCTTCTGTCTCATAGCTAGATACTTGAATGAACTGTTTCCAAAGTTTTTCAGCTTCAATGAAACACTATACATACATGAATACATACACACATTATCATTTCATTATATGCAAACCCCCACACTTTATTTCTATCTCTGTATTATTCCTCTCATCTTCGTCCATGTGGCAAGTAAAAGAAATCATTATTATTATTATTTAAAACAGTAAGGATGTGCAGACCTCAACTACAAACATAGACATATATATATACGCATACATATCTATATATGCACACACACACACACACACACACACACACACACACACACACACACACATACACAAACACACACATGCTCATTCACACATGTATTCTGCCATTCATACACACGTATACGCGTATATGTTGAGGGTGGCAGAGACACGAGAGACTGTCTCTGTCCGAGCCGAAACAATTATTCCGTATCTTTACAGTGTACTCTCGTTTTTATAGAGTAAAAAAAAGCCCCACAAAACAAAAGAAAAGAGATCAATGCTAATACAGACTAGTAGTATGCATAGCTAAATGGAAAGACGCCATGAAATGATGCCTGTTCGTGTATCGGGGTGGCTAGAGTTGCAACAGAGAGATATTTGTTCTGGAAAGAAGACGGAAAAGAAATCTTGAAATGGAAAAAAAAGAAATTCTGAAGTACAAAAATGAAAAAAAAAAATGAAGAATTAATAGAAAAAGAGACAAAAAATAAATGACTAATTAATCAAAGTTGGCGAACTTTGCTAGATTGAGTAATATTTACAGAGGTTCGTTTCTTTTGAGGTTTATAAACGAGTTAAACTTTTCGATCGAAACCTACAGAATCGTGGCTGCAGGGAAATGGTGAAAAAAAAAAGAAGAAAACAAAAATTAAAAGGAAATTCAACTTGCAAGTGTGAGTATGTGCACGTGCGTCGTATTTAAGTATTATACACAAATGTATATACACAAACATACATACATATGTAAAAAGAAGTATATATGTTTGTGTGTATGTGCATGTACATATATATGTGTGTCTGTGTGTGTGTGTGTGTGTGCATATAGAGGGCTTATTCTATTATATAGTCATAGATTTAGAAATAAATGCTTACATACAAGCATGAACACACACACACAGAGTAAGGTGAACGTAAGAAACCTAAGATGAAGATAATTGTGGTCTTTCTTGCGATGGTGTACCAGAATTGCTTGCATCACTATGTGCCTAGTTAACGTATATCTGTGGAGAAACTGTACGAAAGAGAGAGAGAGAGAGAGAGAAAGAGATAGAGATAGAGGGAGGGCGGAAAGGAGAGAGAGAAAAAAGAATCTGAGCAAATTAAAACAAATTAAGTATGACAATTATTCTAACCTTAAAATCAGGAAGGTTTAATGTCAGGGTTAGGGTATCACACGATTTGAATGAAAATTAGAATATGCGCAGATATGAAATTTGCTCATCGCTACTTCTCCGTAGCCAGACCAATCCATTTCTCGACCGTATTGCAACTTGCGATGAAAAGTAGATTCTGTACAATGATAAAAAACGTTCTACACAGTGGACCGAAATGAAGCACCGAAAACCTTCTTTAAACCCGAGTTCTTCTAAAAGAAGGTTACATTGATTGTTTGGAGGTGTACTGTTGGACGCATCCGTTATAATTTCTTAAAACTCGGAAAAACTGTAACTGCAGAAAAAAATATTGTCGTGAAATTGCCAAAATGAACGAAAAAATGCTACTCCTCTGTCCCAGACTCATCAACAGAAGAGGGCCAATCATTCTTCATGACAATGCTCAACTACACGTTTCACCAATGACGTTCTAGAAGTTGAAGGAACTTGGTTACGAAGTTCTTCCCCACCCAGCTTATTCCTCAGACCTTTCTCCTACCGACTACTACTTTTTCAACCACCTTGATGGTTTCCTGAGAGAGAAAAAAAAATCAAAAAATCAAACTGATGCTGAAAGAGCTCATCAGCTCCAGAACTCCAGATTTTTATGTTACCAGATTAAACAAACTTGTAACTCGTTGGCTAAAGTGTGCTGATTGTAATTGTACTTACTTTGATGAATAAAATTTCCGCATTGTTGAAATATATTGTGATGAATTTCATGTTTCAAAACCTTGCTTACTTTTTACTCAGCCTGATATTATTCAAGAATACCAAACTATATCGAGTACAATTTTAGCCTGAATGTTGTTCATACCACTAGGAATCCATAATTGTTACACACATACACAGCGCCTCTACACACAGGCATACACACATGCATGCGTACATACATGCACATATATACGCATGCCTATGGATACTGATATGTGCGTACAGTGAAAGGATGCGAAGAGAAAAAGGAAAATTATCTTATATATTGATATTTTAAAATTTTCCTTGCATGTATATACACTCTTTCCTTTTTATATACTTACATTCGCGTACACATGTGTATGTGCACGTACATACATACATTCATGTATACAGACGCATACTCTCACAGACGTATTGACACTTTATTTTAATCTACTGATACATGTGATAACAATTAC
This sequence comes from Octopus bimaculoides, assembly GCF_001194135.2. Lineage (NCBI taxonomy): Eukaryota > Metazoa > Mollusca > Cephalopoda > Octopoda > Octopodidae > Octopus > Octopus bimaculoides. The sequence continues at coordinate 476,959 of NC_069007.1, forward strand.
TCGTGACGCCAACTGCAGTAAATTAATTCGTTGTATGAAAAAATATTTCATATTTCCATTCAGTCATTTTAGTGGAATATAATAAATTAATCAGAATGTACAGGTCTAGCAAAAACGTCACCGCAATGTCAGGTTTATTTTCATCGATCAACAGAATGTTGGTATTAATAACTCAAACTCACATCTCACCCATCAATTCTAGATGGTTTATCTCTACCGAATATCTAATTTTATTCTTTTCAAAATTATTCAATCTCTTTTTTTTTTCTTGATAACAAACAATTATGCGAAACGTCTTTTATCTGTATTTCTTTGTCGGGTTTCTACGACTCAATTCTATTCATTTTTCAGTATTGTTCCATGATTTTCTCGATACATTTCTTTTCTTTTCTCCTCGTTTCTTTACAGTCAATTACAAAATATGTAAACAATAAAATTTCATGAAAATTCGAAACTTCATGTTGCGTTTTATGCAGGATTCGGCAGAACTTTGGTCTAAGCACGGCATTTTACCCCTCATAACTTTTTCATGCTTTGTAGTTTTCAGAAAAGTTTTGCGTATTTGTATTCTACACACAGGAATTTATATGACTTTGACCAAAATATGTTTAATTTTTCGAATTAAAAAAAGAGTTTTTAATTTTTTGAATTTATCTATTAAAATCACATTTTAAAATACGGGAAGAGCGAATCCCAGCAATAGACCATTAAAAGAGTTTATGGGGAGGAAGATATTGAAAATAATCAATACGTCAGACTGAGAAACAAACGAATAGAATTCCCTCCGGGGTTGCAATTGCAACGTATAGGTTGTGACACCTCATCTGATCAAAGTACTTCCACAAACTTCTGCCTCCTTTCATTTAGATTATATGTGAAAGTCACAAACCTTAACTAATCTAAATGGCAGATACTGGAAGGCTTTTACTCTGTGAAAGTTAACAGTTCTCTGTCCTGCCAACTGGACCATCACTATCTTTGATCTCGTACACTTCTAATTACTGATGATAGATATGAGATTGTTAATTCTTGGAAGAGAATAAAGTTCATCTCTTGGTTGTCTACTTTCCTGTATATATATTTTGAGAAGCACTGGTGGAAGGCCAGCCTACGTATGTATTGTGTGACCTTTTAGTAACATGTTCAAGCCATTCCAATCTCATTTTATTTGGTATATGTCATGTGAAGAATTTTTTCTTTAGGAAATACTTTTGTACCCATCTTGCAACGAGAAATTTAGTCTGGGCTGCAAACACCCTATTTTAAAGTTTCAGTCAGTATATGTCTTCGGATTTTAGTGTTCATGTTTTTCAGTTGCATTGTACACTTCAGGTTCGAAGTGCAGGCTGGGTTCGTCACCAACCCAAGATGGTATTTCATGGTCTCCCACACGCTTTAGATACGTACGAGACCCTTATTTTGTAAGTCTGTTGACCCATTTGGTACTATAGGACTAAGAAACACGGACTCTGTGACGCGTTCCACTTCAGACCCTTCCACTTGGAACATTTCTTTACTACGTAACATGATCTTGTAATTCCCTGTATCTATTTCCATGCTTTATCTGATAAGTGGGAATTTTCTATTTGTCAAAGATCGTGGATGTTAAGATTATATCCACAACATATATTACAGCTTTGGAGAAGGAATTAATAATTGCCAAAATTTTATCTAAGATTTTGAAACAAAACAAAAATGAAACAAAAATTCAAGTAAGATATTGCAAAAGTGTATGAGTTTACGAAACCCACACAAGGAGAAGCTCTTTAATAATTCTTACAGCATACACCGCATCATCAAAGGATCTTTCTCACATAGCGCCTCACCCAAATATTGTTGATGCAAATGAAATGCTAGGCTGATTGTCGCTCTTTGGCTTTTCTGTCATCTATCTACCAGGCTGTCTGTTTGCTTGCCTGTCTGTCGGTCTGCTTTTCTCTCTCTCTCTCTCTCTCTCTCTCTCTCTCTCTCTCTCATATATATAAGGGAATAGAAATTTCCCTTATGAATTTTTTTACACACTGGCTTCTTGATAACATTCTTGTAAAAGAGTTTTATCCCTTTTTGAATATATATATATATATATATATATATCGCCATAATAGATCGCTAGCCACTAA
>NC_069007.1:479493-484141 GCF_001194135.2 Octopus bimaculoides
TATATATATATATATATATATATATCTGTCGATCTCTCTCTCTATCTGTGTCTATATAACTATCTCTCTGTCTATCTCTATCTCTCTGTAAGTTTCGAAGGGTATATCAACCGGTCGTATACCGTATTATCTCTCAGTTAGCTTCCAGTTATCGGCTAACCACAAGGATCAGTATTTAACGTCTGTGACTGCAGTATGTTTTTAGTCACTCCGTGATTTCTTCCGATAGATAACCGTGTGTACGCTTCATTGGACGGTAAATATTGTCTGGAGTATATATTACTGTTAATAATAAAGATTATGGAGACTTGTACATCCACAAAATATATTTTATAGTTGTATACAGCATATTATAATAACCTAAATGTGTTTCCACTACAGAGACTATTAACTGCTGTAGATTAAACCTTGCATTATTGTCGGTAAACCGACAATAAATCAACAATGAACGAAGGTTGAATACGCATAATGTCTGTAAGTATGTAAACAGCAGAATGCGTAGTAGAAACACAAATACAAGATGCGGTAGATAAACTGTCATCTAAATTCGGCAAAATGAAAGTAACACTGACATCTCATTTTAAGAGATATATTTACCAAAGTTACACTAAAATATCTTGAAATACTAAAGAGTAAATTAATTCAGTAGAATCGCCATTGGCTTCAGCCACAACCTCCAGACGACTTCGGAATCTCCTGCAACTCTTCTGACGGTTTCCTTGTTTAAGTTGGTGTATGCTGCCACGATCCTTGTCTTCAGTACACCTTTGGTTTTACAAGGAGTTTTGTTGGTCTCTCCTCTCAACTGCACCCCACACATAACAATCAAGGGGGTTGCAGTTTGGGGAGTTAGGTGGCCAGATGTCAGGGGTGATGTGGTCGCAGAAATTGTCTGACAGTCATGACTGGGTTCTCCTGCTTGTGTGGCAGGGTGCAGAGTCCTGTTGCCAGACATAGGGTCTTCCAGCAGCCACCGTCTTGACCCAGGGCAGCACAAACTCCTCCAGGCACTAGATGTAGGCCTCCATGTTGAATGTGAGGCTGTGTGGGAAGATGAATGGAGGCATAACGTTGCCATCACTAGTGATCGTTCCAAACACCATGATGTTGACTGGATGTTTGATTTTTATCACACTCAGTATGTGTCCTCTGAACGACGCCCAAACGCTCTGAAATGTTCGTCTTGGAGCTTCTGGCGCGAATACCGAGCAGTACAACATATCAGTCACTAATTTCTGGCAGAGTGAATTGCGTCATGATGATGTGTTTCTCACAGACGAAGCCCAGCTGACCCGACTATAATGTGTAATCGACAAAATCAAAAACAAACAACGCGCACGCGTGAAATTAAAATTATACAATGCCGACGATTTACCCATCGCACGCTGTACATCTCTGATGAAACTGAGTAAAATCGTTGCGAAGAGGATTACACGCAGCCATAGAGATACTGGCAAACACATCCACATCGACAATATCGCTTCCTTCCCGTACACACATACAGCCACACAAGATAACACGATAAATAGACAAAACAAGAAAAAAGAAAAGGAAAAAAACTAACACCACAAAATATATAGAAAAAAAACAGTGTTAAATATAAAAATAGAAACAAAACAATAAAAAAAGAAAAACAGAAGAATCGATTATGTCAGTGAGTGAGAAGAGATCAATGTTAGTATTGTTAATCGTCAAAGGTTGTTAGGAGAAAAGGGGTATCGCGACAAGACGTTTGGCTGGCACGTGCTTGGAGGCAACGATTTATTGACGAAACGTGATTATCTCGACAAATTCGCGCCATCGCAACTAGCACATTGATCAAATAGCCAACCATTCGGATAAGCAATTAATTGCAATAACAGATGGTATGGAGCTGTTAGGGGCTGCCCCCTATCGAAACCTAGCGCTTTCTACAGACTTGAGCAGGAAAAAGGAATTGTGCTAATTGTTCACAACACGATTCCGATTCATCCTTGTGTGACGTTGAAGCATCGTATCGTATTTTAGATGTACGCGTGTGAAAGCATGTATGTATATATACATAAATGCATGAATATATATATATATATATATATATATATATATATATATATATATATATATATATATATATATATATATATATACAGCGCTTATATTTGTATGTAAGTGTACGCAAATACACACACATTTACATATATCAGAAACTAATACTCTTGTATTTTACATATATGTGCATATACAATATATATATATATATATATATATATATATATATATGCATTTGTGTGTGTGTGCGTTTGTGTCTGTGTGTGCATATGTATATATGTGTGGCTACAGGTGCACACGGAGGCACATACACATACACACATATATATATATACATATGTATATGTACATATATTTGTGCATGTGTGTATGTGTGTGTCTGTATAAGCCACGAGATATGGATTCAAGCAATCCGGCAGTCCTCGTAAAAAAGCTGGTTAGTCTGTCAAGGCATAAACCATATAGATATATGATAAACTCCCCTTTTGAAGGCGAACTTTGAATGTCCAGCGTTAGCTGAACAACCTGCACAAAGGATTTGTTTATAGGGATCAAATATATGTGCTGTACGTTGGTTCGCTGCCTCAATTAAATCGAAATTGCCTGGATAGGTGAACAAGTATGCTACACGCCAGAGGTCGATGTGATCGCAGAAAGACACCAACGTGAAATGATGATCGTGATAAAGAGAAGGATGATGGGTGTTCCGTTGACGTGTTGATGTTCAGTATTGAGGAGAGAAGCAACGCCAACAAATCTGAAGAAACAGAAACAGGGCATCATTCATACAAATGACTCTTTTGACTGGAAAGCGACAGCCTACAGATACAAAAAAAAAAACATGTCTACATACGGTGGTGCACCAGCATGACCGCAGCCACTTGGCTGAAACCCATAAATAAATAAATGAATAAATAAATAAATAAAATGCATTTACGTCATCTTATAAAAATTAATGTCTCTGAATAGGTACATTGAGTTCGTTTTAATTATCTGCAGACACCGTGAACTAAGAATTACACCCACCAGCACCACATGGACACACATACATATAGACACAAGGTTTTATTTCTTCGTTGCACCATGAATGCAGTTTAAAAATGGCAGTGGAATTTCTGCAGGTATTGATAGTAGTTTATGAAATTTTAAATTATTTTGACAAGCACACGTGAAATGACTAATTAACATAGATCTTGTTCTACATATTTATGGAGAAGGAATGAGAGATTCCTTTTAATAGAAAATACAAGAGTACCAAAGCGAAATATATTTAAATACGGATTCATTGAAATAATGCTATATTTGATTCCAGTGCAAAATCTGACTTCAAGGAAGATTTGTAAGATTAACATCTTTGGCAAATATTCCTTGATGGAACCTTCTAGAGAAAGCTGATTTCAAAGACATGAAATAATCCAGCTTCTGTGACATTATAAAGCGATTACTAGCATCTCAAAGAGCGACAGGGATCAAGGCCTATTTTTTAAATATTGATAATGGAATATTTCCTACCGGTGTCTTCTGCATAAAGATCATGCAGTTAAATACATGCAGGAAATAGCAGAGAATCTCCTCTTTCCATTCTTGTTATGCTTTGAATCAATGAAAATTTCTCGAGTTATGTCAGTTGCTAACTTTCAGATTAAGTAAAGTAAAATTCAAAACAAAGAACATTTTATATTTAGTCGCCGAAATCTGAGTTCGGAAAGTAACGTTTATCCTTGACGTGCTTCAATCGGTAGACTGTGGCCAGGCTGGGGCATTGCCTTGAGTAATATTTAGTCGAATGAATCGAACCAAGTACGTTTGTTTTAAAACCTGATACTTATTCCGTCGTTCATCTTTGCCGAATCACTAATTGTTGCGGACGACAACATACCAACACCGGTTGTCAAGCGGTAGTGGGACACACAAACACACATATATATTTGCATACATGAAGATTTGGTCGGTCCGAGGCTATAGTAAAAGACATTTACCCAAGGTTCCACAGCAGGACTGAACGCGGCACCATGTGGTTAGGAAGCAAGCTATTTACCACACAGCCACATCTGTGTCTCTATTGACTTTGTTTTCGTTGTTGTGTCGCCCTCACTCGTCTGTCATCATCAGAGAAAAATCTCCGCCTTTTATTGACACAGTTTATCAAGGAGTAAACTTCTTCAACAACTCCTTCCGAGTTGTTTAGTTCCATGTGAGACCAAGTAACAAATATGTCAAAAACGTTCAAGCATGCTGGGTATTTTTTCAGAGGCCTAGGATATCTAGGACTACGTTGTATAATGTGTCCTATTTTAAGAGAGTCAAGTGTGATTTGATCAGGGATTGGCTGTTATTTCAGGCTGCTGGAGTGATATGCGCCCTCACTCGCTGACACATCTGCTGTTGTTGCTTGTCAGCTCAGTCGATTATTTTGTCAGCCTTTCTGTTGATAGATCTATACCAACTACAGAAGTATAAATTTAGCTGCTTGTGTGTATGTCGTATCACACAGCAAAAAGTCATTCTGCAAGAGTTTGTATTAACTACAGTTCTTTATTGTTGGTGTCAGTTTATTATGATGCGATAGATATCAGTGTTATAGCGAGCGTTTTATATATATATATATATATATATATAT
>NC_069007.1:484350-485417 GCF_001194135.2 Octopus bimaculoides
TATATATATATATATATATATATATATGTTGTAAATCGATAGAGAAAAGCTGACACAAATGTGTGACCATATAAATGCACGCACACACACACATATACAGGTAGATATATAGGAATATATACGTGTTTGTTTGTGTGTGTGTAAGTATGTGTGCATCTATGAGAGTGCTCGCAAATATATTTATATAAATGTGTGTGTGTATATTTTTCGTTTTGACCTTCTACTATTAGCCATTGTTTTATTATTCTTTTACTTTTTTCTAATTGTTTTGTTTTGAGTTTTCAAATTTTTTGTTATTTCCCACAATTCTTCACTTCACTCTTTACTCTCCAGTCTCCCTTGTATCTTTCTTTTTCCTTTCGTTGTTTTTTCATTTTATTTTTGTCCTTTTATCATTTTTCAGTTTTATATCTTTCTTGTTTAATCAAACCGTTTTTGATTCTCAATCACCACAGGGGAATCAAAATAAAATTAACGCACAATAAATTGAATTTCTTTCTTTCTTTCTCCCTCTCTCTCATACACACACACACTCATTCTTTTTTTCTTTTAATTTTATTTTTATTATGCCAATAACTGTGAAACAATAGTGAATTTATTTGCTGATTTTGATGGACGGGTGTGTTGGTGGGAGTGATTCATTATTTTTGTTCGTTTTTTTGTAGTCTTGTTTTTCATTGTGGTTAAAAAACCACATACTGCCATTTTGTTTTCCACTAATAAAAACATATGTTTGGCATTTTACTTATCATTAATGTTGACTGGTTATTCTTATCATTTTCAATATCATTACTATTATCATTATCATCATCATTATCGACGCCGTAGTCGTCATCATCATTATTGTTGTTGTTAATCCGTTTGGTTGGGACTCCGTCGGTTACGACGATGAGGGTTCCAGTTGATCCGATCAACGGAACAGCCTGCTCGTGAAATCAACGTGCAAGTGACTGAGCACTCCACAGACACGTGTCCCTTAACGTAGTTCTCGGGGATATTCAGTGTGACACAGAGTGTGACAAGGCTGACCCTTTGAATTACAGGTACAACAGAAACAGGAAGTAAGA
>NC_069007.1:485427-485909 GCF_001194135.2 Octopus bimaculoides
ATGGTTCTATGCCTACTTCCTATATCCATCTCTTCAAATCTTTAGGGATAGATCCTAATGCACCTCTAACTACGAATATTCGTTTCAAATAATATATATATATATATATTTATATATATATATATATATATATATACATAAAATATATAATATACATACATAATATACATATATATAATATACGTATACAATATATGTATGTATATATATAAAATATACATACATAATATAGGTATGTATATATATACATACGATATGTATATGTATACACACATATATACATATAATACTTGCTCATACATATAATATATATATACATATATATATCTTGCCCATATGTATATATGTATATATATACACACGCACATACACATGTATTTATATGATATATAAAATACATATATAATATATATGTATGTATATATATATAATATGTATATACGCATATATATATATATATATATATATATATATATATATAT
>NC_069007.1:486716-487940 GCF_001194135.2 Octopus bimaculoides
TATATATATATATATATATATATATATATATATATATATATATATGGGTGTGTATATATTTATATATATTTCAAACTAGCCAAAGGAAAACGATTTAGTCCCTCATTACACAAGCAGATGTGCTTGCTGTGGCATTCAGAAATACACAAAAATACTGCACATACACATGTACACATAAGAACACATCTATGAACAATTATTCCCCCTCCCCATCACACAAACATGTTCAGAAAGTATGGAAGGGTTGCGGGGAAAACAGTAAAATCGATATATCTGTTTTTTTAAATCTCCCAATAAAAAAATAACAGACACACAAACAAACAAATAACGCGATAAATAATTGAAATTCGGGAATTGAAATATATCTAATTAGCCAATTAGTGTGTTCTTAATAGAACTGCGAGAGAAATGATGCTGTCTTAAAGATTTACTTAAATATATGTTGTTTTGAAGGAACTGGAGTAATTCGATATGACAAGGGAAATAACCGTGTTTCAATAAGTGTTAATGAGAAACCCTGTACCTGTTCCTGCAGAAATAACAGCTAAATATCTTTCACGGCACTCACGACTTGAAATGTAGGAAAGTGATGAATGGGACATTATAGTCTTACGTATGCAATGCATGTGTGAATGACGATGCAGTCGTGGCCAGAACGCTTTGATTCGACGTCTGCTCAGTTTTGGGTGATCCAACGACCAAATAAAAACTGTTCTAATTGTTGGTATCACGTGACCTGTTTTGCTGTTTTAGTAGTTTTGAATAAGCGACTAGAATTACATCCTCGTATCTGTGTCAGGTTGTGTGTGTGTGAGAGATCGTGTATGTGTGTGTGTATAAAAGTGGGTGAGAGAGTGCTCGTGTATGTGTATATATGTTGTATGTATCAGTGTGTGGGCTCTTTGTGTGCGTGTGGTATTTTGTTACGATAAGTTGTGGTAGTAGCAAGTAAGTTGCATTCAAAATGTTTTCGTATTTGTAAGGATGTCAAAAGTTCACTATTCTTGACTGCAATATCTTCGCCGATGAGTCGGTCATCAGGTCGAATTACTTTTGGCACTCCGTTGCTTACGACGTCGAGGGTTCCAGTTGATCCGATCAACGGAACAGCCTGCTCGTGAAATTAACGTGCAAGCGGCTGAGCACCCCGCAGACACGTGTACCCTTAACGTAGTTCTCGGGGATATTCAGCGTGACACAGTGTGACAAGGCTGACCCTTTTGC
>NC_069007.1:487950-490521 GCF_001194135.2 Octopus bimaculoides
CACAGACACGTGTACCCTTAACGTTGTTCTCGGGGATATTCAGCGTGACACAGTGTGACAAGGCTGACCCTTTTGCATTACAGGCACAACAGAAACAGGAAGTAAGAGTGAGAGAAAGTTGTGGTGAAAGAGTACAGCAGGGTTCGCCACCATCCCCTGCCGGAGCCTCGTGGAGCTTTAGGTGTTTTCGCTCAATAAACACTCACAACGCGCGGTCTGGGAATCGAAACCGCGATCTTATAACCGCGAGTCCGCTCCCTTAACCACTGGGCCATTGTGCCTCCACTTTCAGATCGAATAATAACGAAGGAAATTTTAATAAATGACAACTGAATAATTTTTTGGCAATATCGTCAGGAGAGGGAAAATGTTTACAAAATTTCATCTGTTAAAGTAATCTAAATATCTCTACTTTAAATGTAGAAAAAAAGTACTTTGAATATTCTAGTTTTATATAAGCAATGCGCATGTCAATGACGGCGTAAACTGTCCGTGTAATCACGGCCAGTTTCGAACCATCAACCTCAAGTATGATAAGTATTAAAATGGTTCAATTGCTGTCATTAAGTTAAAAACTGTACTTGAAACTTACGTTAAAATAATTCTCGACCGCAATTTTGCATCGCAATTTAATATCAGTAATGAACAAGTCGATTGAGAGATATTTCAATGGAAATTATTCATGTTATATATATATATATATAAGGCGTCACCCAACTGTACACAATAGATTTCACCAAAAGCTACAAACACACTGTTGTTAAGGATATTGTTGAAGTTATTCCTAAAAGATTATGCATGGAGTGCTGAACGCCGACGTATCATCCGCCATTTGTTACCGCCTGAACGTTCTGCTTTGGTCCGCTTCTCGTTTAGTAAAACTGGTTTCTCTGTTTTTCTTATTGTGATGGACAGAAGGAATGCTTTCCATCAATGAGGCCATCCTTTGTTGTTAACGTCCCCGAAAAGAGGAGTAGACAGTTATAGCCGAAGGTCCACAGTTAAGCGCTAAGACTACTTCATCCCCAGCGATTTCATAAGTGAACAAATGTGATCACCGTTTGACAGACATGCTTTTCTGCAGCTCGTCTTTTTCACAAGCAAAGTCCGCAACAAGGTGCTTGGCATCTGGAATATGCCGAAGCGCTCACATCCCCCAACCATTCGGACAATTCGAAGGACTGAACTGTAGAAGATCAGTGACAGACAAATATGAGGACGTTCCTGGAAAAAACAGGACATCGATGAAAATCAACAAACTTGTCTATTTCGAATTTTTTCGAATCCGGATGCATAAAAAATTTCCAGAAATACCTGATAGTGCTATTAGTATCTCTTTATTACCCACTAGGGGCCAACATGGTAGTGCTATTAGGGAGCAATGCTGGGTCGAGATAAACGCTACAGGCATTGAATGCCGTCACCCTGTTATTATATGGGCTACGATCGGGTAGAACCCTCTGGGTGTCAAGAGAAATAGTTTTGAAGCAGCTTTTTACGCTGCGAGCTTAAATTGAGCTGAGGACAACATTCCCTCACCCGTTTTTCCACGGTCGATAAAGATAGAGTAGCCATCTCGTTGGTTCTGAGTTCAAATTCTGCCGAAGCCGACTTCGGCTTTCATGCTTTCGGCGTCAATAAAATAAGTATTGATCAAGAACTGGGATCGATGTAATCGACTTACCATGGCCTTCTACCTATTAGTAGAGAAGATTATTAATGGTAGTGCTGTTATTAATATTAGTAGCAACAACAGTAGAGAATTAGGTGAAGAGGGAGGAAAGTCGGCAAGAAGAGGACGATGATAATGGAAAATAGCAGAAGCATTAATAGCAGCCACGTCGTTTGTGTTAACACTGTATCCATACTCTACCGTTGGGTGGTAATTGGCAACTTTGCAAACCGATTCCTTTTATTTTGTTTTCCATGACTTGTTTGACGTTTCGGTTATTATCAAGGAAAAAAGTTTTCCTTTCCCAGCAACGAATCGGTTATTGTTTACTGAAAGGCTTGTTTTATATCCGTATGAATCTGCTGTTGCGATTATAAATTGTTTTGTTCTTTCAATATTGTATATACACACTGCACTTTACATTGTTTCTCTGTGTTTGTGATTGTGTCAGATTATAAACTCTCTAAGAAATGGAAGACATAAATGGAACAATACTCTATTGTTGTCATGTATTGCGTTGTTGCTTTGCCAATGCAAACAGTTGCGTTTTTTCTTGTTTTTGTGGTTTTTTAAAACCCAACTGGCAAACATCTGCCGCTGGAATCTCCGATTTACTGTTGCACAGATACGTGATGCTGTTGTTGATATTGTTGTTGTTGTTTATGATATTGCTATTACACCGCTGCTTCTCCTGAAATATATTATGGTTTCTGGACATAATTCACGTGTACATACCTTCAAAATTATACACACATGTATATATATTCATATATACACACACACATAGTTTCATATGTAAATATATATATATATATATATGTATATATATTCATATATACACAGTTTCATAGGTCTCTCTCTCTCTCTCTCTCTCTCTCTCTCTCTCTCTCTCTCTCTCT
>NC_069007.1:491952-496952 GCF_001194135.2 Octopus bimaculoides
TATATATATATATATATATATATACACACATATATGTATATACGTATTTATATGTGCGTGTGGCTGTATGTATGCTTATATAATTAATTTTAAAGGTAAGAAACAAAAAAGCGTAGGAAAACGGAAAAACAAAAACAGCAGCAATCAGTATGAGTAGAACTACGGCACGCACAGCTGTGGTAGGAAAAACCTTTTTAGCGAAGCCTTGTCGTTTATCTTCACGCTTCACTAAACTTTGTAATACATAATTCATCACTCGTTGTTAATTGAGAAGGAAGCTCAAGGTTTGCCAATAAATAAATAAATAAAAATTAAAGAATATAGAAAATTATATTAATACCGAGATTGCAATAAATATTGAAGAAATTTCTAAATAGATTGATAGTACGCTGTGCCCATTCGCTATATTTCATATTTGATTATTAAAGTACTAGTAATAATAATAATAATAATAATAATAATAATAATAATAATAATCATGATAATAAGAATAAGAAGAATCAGAATTCATTATAATGATATTCTAATGATAATAATGATAATAATATATTGAAAAAATATCTAATACTATTATTTTTAAGAATATTCCTATCACAAATTGACTCTTTGGAATTGCTTTATGCGTTTTAATGTTTGGTTTGCAGTCGAAAAGGAACGGCAAATCTTTAAGTACACAGCTCACGTTCGCGTTCACATTCATTCGCTGTTTATTTCATTCAAACATGTGTGCTTGCCTATATACACACATGTATACATACATATAACAAAGCGTACAGATTTGCACATGCGGTGACTCGAAATATTGCCCATATACACAAATACATGCGAAAATGCCCTCTTCGTTTTGTTGAGATTCCAATGAAGCAGCCTCGGATGTAGGTTAGAAACTGACTCTTTCTCTACCGGTAAGAAATCTTTAAATAAAACTGAATAATTAAAATACATACATATATATATATATATATACATGGCGGTTGTCTACTCCTTATGCAGAGTTTGACCACCTCCTGTACCTACACCTTAGAACCATCATGGCATCTGATGTTGCTTTTTAAACCAGACAATGTTCTGAAAAGACACCCACATAGATTGCATCTCCGATTTGGACAACCAAAACCTACAGATAAGTTCTGCTCTTTGTGGATCTTAAAATGTTTTTTGAGGCCTCCGTTGGATTTGCAAACCTTCTGGCATACACTGCATTGAAAGGTGTGCACAGACATATAGGCAGCATAGTTGGTAGAGGTTCGTTTTTCATGCATTCACAGATAAGATTTGAGACCAGCAAAAGACAGGTATGGTCTGTCACAGACTGTGCACACAAAAGGTCATTGTCATTCACCTCGATCGTTACATTCTTCCTTAGATCTCTTTTGAGACTTGTGTTATCCTGGCCTCTTCAAATGCTTTCACTCCACTCCACATACATACATACAGGCAGACAGATATCTGCACGACCTAAAGCCTTAAAGAATGATGAACAAGACAACATGCCTTCCTTCACAGCTTTGCTACGAAGTAGGTTGTCGGTCAAAGCTTAGACTAAATTGAAAACACAAAGAGATAAACATACACAAACGCACATATACATGAAGGATGCATAATACGGGCATAAACACATACACACAAGCACAATGTGCGTGTGTGCGTGAATGAACGTATACGCATATATATATGTGTATATATAATAAATAATAAGGGCGGATTGTTAGCAATGTTTCAACCGAAAGACAACGATATATACGTCACTAAAGCAAGCGAGGGCGCTATTCGGCACCAGTATTGCAAGAAATAAGAGTCAAAACGACTCATAGCCACAATAACGCTGCGTCTTATTTACGGACACGGAAGGGAAAGTCCTTAAGTAACGGATCAGTGATTACACGATTAGATTAACACTCGTCAGTGGGTCTCATCTTGGATTAAACTCCACTCGCCTTCCCAGCTTGAGGCGCTGGTGGGAGCCACTGACAAGCGTCAATGTAAACGCGAGGTCACTGGTGATCTGGCTATGACCGGTGCTTAGGAAGCTTGTTCCCCTTGTCACTAAATGAGACGGTGCGTCATTCTGGCTTTGAATTGTTTTGTATTTACAAACGCGCGTGCGTGCGTGCGTGCGTGCGTGCGTGCGTGCGTGCGTGCGTGCGTGTGTGTGTGTGTGTGTTCCTAGGTCCTCCCCTGTATCTTTTTCAACAGATGTGTTCAACCTGAAATGTCTAGACCCATGGTACTTCCACCCACCGTTCACATGCACAATTTTAGGACGTGACCACTTACCTCCTCGAATCCAGTGCTTTAGATCGGACAGGAGATTAACCACAGTAGAGAGACATTCCCATGGACTCTGCAGCTGAGGGTCCTGAAACCACACATCCACATCGGTAAATCCGACTGCGACCTTAACGCAGCACCTTAGACCGCTTGACCACTCTATAATCCACACAACATCTCACCGGACCGCCTTTCTTGCGACCGCATGGCAACGACTACTACAGAATAGTCGTTATATTCCGCCCACATCATAATAGCACACCAGAATCATACTACGTACGCTTTAAACAGTCACGTGACAACATCGAATTATTTTTTTTTGTCTTCGTTTTCAAAGCCAGCGAGCGGTGTTCTAATTGACATCGTACGAATGAGAAATTATCTGAATATAATTTTTTTTCGTTCGTAACAATGTTTAATATTTGATTTCTATTCATTACGAGGCTCTTGAATATTCTAGTCGTAGGCAATCTTGTACAGCGCCGTTGAAAACGGTTTATTTACTGCAAAGTCATGGTTCAATACATAGCGATGTATTCGTTAATCTCCTTTGAGACTTCCTCTTTATGACTACCTTAGTCGATGTGCCCATGCGCCATGTAAAAGTATAAGTTGTGATATAAGGAAGAATTGTGTACTATTTCTAGTAAAAGACTCCTTTTATTACTTTGTGATCGTGACGCTTGATATTTCAGTTTTGAAAATTCACGCGGGATTCAATATAATTAGCAGCACATTTGAAGATGATGTTCCAACATGGCCACAGTTCTATGACTGAAACATTTAACCCATATATACCCCCTGGTTGTGTTTTCGCAACGCAAAACCTGCTCCCACTTGGAATATTACTATTTAAAAATCTCAGAATGTGAGATATTCAGCTACTGTACTTTGTAGTAAAGATTGTTTGCCAACATAACATGACAGTCCTGGTTTAGGACGAATGTTGCTGTAATCTAGCCCCAGGAGACATCGTCTCCAGCTGGCTATTCGACACGATCTGTGTCCTTAAATTTTCGAACAAGGGAATCTAGCACCTCCACTCAGCTCAAAACAATATCTGTGTATCGCGATTTCTAGGTTATGTCGTATAACCAGCTGGAGACGATGTCTTCTGGGGGCTAAATTACATCAACATTAGCCCTAAACCAGGACTGCATGTTATGTTGGCAAACAATCTTTACTGCTCCTACTTGTTTGGATAGGATCTTGCCGGGAAGCATCTGGTTGAGCATACAAAATGTCCAGGAGGTAGTCGACACCCATAGCTAAAAATTACATACTGTCCTTCTCTTCCAGATTGTGAAAGCTTACCATAACGTTCAATCTAAATACAGTGAAATTTTTTATGGGCATATATGGGTTAAAGAGCAAAAGTGTAACTAAACCATTTCCAACGGTTCTGTTCTGCGACTGGTGAAACTTCCTTCATTATCTCTCGTTCAACAGTTCGTCTCTTTCTCTCTTAATCTTTCCCTCTCTTTCTCTACCTCTACGCAGCTTTCTTTACGTCTATCTTTTTTACTGTCTTTCTTTTTAGCTCTATCACACACACAGACACACAAACACACCCACACACTATTTCTCTTTCCATTTCTCTGTACTTCTCTCTCTCTCTCTTTTCCACACGTTCCTACTCTGCTGGCAAATGACCGAATTCTTTCCTCTGCAATCCACCAAATATTCCAATTTATGCAGAAGGAAACAGACAGCTGTTAATGCCTGCAGTTATTGATATAAATTTTAGAATTAATTTTAATTTTCTAATTGATTCAAAGAACTTCAGAAAGATCAGCAAAGGCAGAAGGGGGGGGGTGTTAGAGGTTAGGAGAAAAAACAACAACACGATAAAGAAAACAACAACAATACCAGAAAAAGACCATAAAAACAAAATATTCAACATGAAATGAGCAAAACAAATTAAAAACAATGATAAAAAAACAACTTAAAAAAAGAAAAAAAAACAAAACATGAAATATTAAAAAAATAATAGAAATAATGTGAAAAATAAAATAAAAAAATGAACGTCTATGTTTTGGGAGATGTTTAGAGGGGAGTAATTTTTATAGCAACCGAATATCAGTTGATTTTTGCAGTTTGTTAGTGTAGCTTAACACACACACACACACACACACACACACACACAAAGACACATGTATACCGATACACACAAACTTGTATACACTTGCAAAGCATATATACATGCAGACACATATACACACAAACAAACATGGACATACAACGCGCATACATAAACGCATACATACATATGCACGAGTGCGCACGCAAGCCTAGCCACAAACATACTTACATATCTATAACCACAAACACACACTGATACAAAGGTATACACATATATACACAAACATAATATACATACACACATACACCTGTACACATACGCACTCGTACAATGCACAGCGACAGACATACACACACACAGAGACACGTGCAACAAACGCACATGCGAATTTATATATATACTCATGCATGCACACGCATCTGCATAGAGGAGTGCACGCACATGCACATATGCAGGCAGTACACACACCCACGGGAACACAATGCTACAAACACACGCAACCCTACACCTAAACACACACACACACACACACACACACACGTCCAGATGTCCTTTTAGCTAAACGGATCATTGAAGAGTAACCGGAGGCGGGGGGGGGCGGAAGTCCTTCACACACTAGAAGACCAACAACAACAACACCACCACC
>NC_069007.1:501952-509899 GCF_001194135.2 Octopus bimaculoides
ATCTCCCCTTTATTTCACACGTTATGTATTTATTTCTCATAAAACCTCCATCTTTGCATTTTCACTTCTGCATATTTCTACCATGTCGGTGTTCTGCTCCCTAAAGGAAGTAGAAACGGTTAGAACCGATATAACTCTTTTGTGATGGTCTGAAATAAAGTATATATATATATATATATATTAATATATATATATAAATATATATATGAGTATAAATGTGAATATGAATATATATATATATATATATATATGAATGTGTATAAATATATGAATAAATATATACACACATTCATACATACATACCTACATACATACACACACATATAGCTTCCACGTGCGTATGTGTGCGCGCGCAATATAATGTCATGGAAGTGGCTTAAAATTTATATTTAAATATTCTGCTACCTTATTATCTGATTGGCCAATCTGTAGCCTAAAGATATAGATCTAACATGGAAATCTAGACTAATTATTTTCCTCTTTCATTGTTTTGTTTGTTTGATGCAGGTTACTTTTTTTTTCCGTTCGATTTCATATCTGATCAGCTATAAGCAGAAACAATAAATAAATAAATGAATACTGCCATAAATATAGTCATTAAGAAATATATTAAAACACACAGATGCAGAAATATAGAAAACACTGAAATCGCAATATAACTAATAAGAAAACAAAGGAATAAATTGAGTAAACAGAAAAGAAATTACAAGACAATGGAGTAAGTGTGAATTGTACTTTCATGTGATTAACAATTAAGTAAAAATGGAACACCGCTAAGATTTGCTGTCTTGGTTACCACAAATCCCACATTGCTAAATGCCATACAAAATAATGATTACCTGCCTGTGTTTCCAAGAGAATAAAAAAAAAGAGACGTGATGTGGTGTTTTGTAGTCAAGGTGTGCGACTATGGTAATTCATTATTAGCTGTTGTTGGTCAGGAATTATGCAAAGAAAAGGTTTAACCAGGAAAATGTAACATTTGTCACTATTGTTAGAAAATGTTATCGTGTGGTCAGATGTGCTGACGGCAAATAACGTTTTATCGATATAGTTCCAAATACAGAAAAAATACGATTATATCAAATACTGTTGGTTGCTATGGTAAACAACAATCTCATGTCTTGTAGATATATACTTAACATTAGCGGTTAAGGTTACCAAATATTGGTTTCAAATGTTGGCACAAGGCCAGAAAATTCTATGTGAGGGTATAAATTTATTTCGTCGACCCTAATATCGAACTGGTAACTAGTTTATCGATCCCGAAGGATGAAAGGCAAAGTCGACCTCGGCGGAATTTGAACTCAGAATGTAAAGACGGACGAAATGCTGCCAACCATTTTACCACCTCGATGCCTTCTGGGTTACCAAATATTATGTTATTTTGATAAACATGTAACATTGGTTGTTAAGGTTACCTAGTGTTGTGGTATATTGTTAAGCACGTAACCTTGGTTGCTACGTTTACATGGGTGGGGAGGGGCCATGTGATATAATGAGACCCCGCAACCTTTGGTTCGTTGTTCCTCATGGTTTCATAATCATTTATAATTGGTAGCTGTCATGTTTTGGTCACCAAAAATATTTTGGTGTCATGTGATAAAGCGAACAACAAATAATGTTGCCTTTGTTAAACATTTACATTTAGTTGGACGTATTTATTCAGGCTCGTTACGTTCTGAGTTCAAATCCCGCTGAAGTCAACTATTCTGGTCATCGTTTCGGAAAGGACCATTCAAGTAATGCTATCAACAGTATCGGAACTTGGCTGCTATTTCTATAGAGTTTAACTTCTATGTAGACCTCTTCCCCATCGGCTCATATATACTAACATATATACATAAACAACGCTGAAATGTCATTTCTGTCTATGTTGGCGTTACTTCCAACAGGGCTACTTGCACTCTACAGGTTTTCATCGTTGACTCATACGTATGCATCAACAGTAGAGCGTAATATGGCTGCCATTTCGAGCGGGTCTCGTAACCATATTGAAGACCCTTCGGGGCCTCATGGGCCTCAGTCACTAATTACAAAATACGCTATCATTAGCAATATAATAATTAAAATCATATGAAAATCTAGGCGTGGCTGTGTGTTTAGAAGTCTCCTTCCCAACCACATGGTTTCAGGTTCACATCACTGCGTGGCCTCGAGCCGTCCAAAAGCCTTGTGAGTGGATTTGGCAGACGGAGACTGTGTAGGCGCCCATACATGTATGCGTGTATGTGTCTATGTTTGTCCCCCACGTCTTGACAACTGGGGTTGGTGTGTTTATGCCCCCGGCTTAGCGATTCGGCATAGTAGGACGATAAAGTAACTCCCAGACTTTAAAATAGTACGAGGATATAGTGATTCACCGTGGTGTCGCAGCATGGTCACAATTTAGTGACTGAAACCAGTAAAAAGTGAAAATGAATGACTGCAATCAAAAGAGAGCCCTGTGTCTACGGTAAATTGAAAATTATTTTCATGGTAAGATTTGTACATTCGAGCAATTTTTGAGTCTGTACTGGCAGCTCTTTTCGATTAGTTTAGCCTTGCATTAGCGAGGCGCGCATTCTTGACTATAACGTAAATAAATATCAGAACCATTGAAAATATTTGCGTTAGTATTCGAGAAAGCTTCCTTTCGCACGTTTCAGCGGATTTGCTTATAAATGTTCAACAATCAGATACCAGTAAATATAAGTAGAATGCCTCTCCCGGGCAGATCATCATGAATGAAAATTAAATCCAATTATCCTTTCTCAGAATTTCGAGAACTTCAGAGTATTTATCAACAAAACATACGTACAGGGATTATTATATCTTTGTTATAGATCTCACGTTTAAGCACACACACACAAACACACACACACACTCGAGTACTATTTCGTTCCATATTGTTTTACATTTATGTGCTTACTTGTGTGCGCACACGTGGGTGGGAAAAATCCTGGATGGACTTGTACCACTGCTTGGCGTAGAAAAGAGAAGATTTCAAGTAATGAAACTGTTGCAAAACTAACGGCGCGCCCCAGCATGGACGCAGCTGTTGAGCTGAGACTACTAAAAGAATAAAGAATACGTGCACACACACACACACACACACAACTATATACTTACGTATATATATATGATCAACTTCTAATTGTTCCATTTTTTTTTATCTGAATATATTTAACCACGGTTTACCATTTTAGTTACCAACAACTGTTAACCTTACAGAAAGGCCTATACACAGCTAGGTAATGCACCAGTAGTGTCTACGGATGCATTCATCCCTTAGACGGTTTCATAAATTCTAGCTTATAATTTATATATATATATCCATGCTTAAAGTATATACACAGTTGGCAGGCAAGATATTGCACTTTTTGTCCAAGGTTAAATCACTTATAGATGTGTTACACTGGAAATATGATGTGACAGGGTGGAAACTGCACAGTTTCCGTCTTCCAAATTCCTTTTCTAAATTCTTGCTCCATACTTTTCTAATCTACAATAAAAATTGCAGTCTGAACGTGCCGCACAGTGGAATCGAACACGAGACCACGTTGTTTGAAAGGAAATGTATTCTTAACCACACATCTATACTTGCGACTGCTGTGTCTTTAACTGTTGTGTATTTAATCTCGGCTGTCTCTCTATCAATGAAGATTTTTCTGTGTTTGTACTTGCCACGCTACAATACTGCAAATGACAATATCAAAGCTTAACATTCGATTCTATTTTGTTCCGTTCCATCTGCGGCATGCTGGTTTTACATAAATGGTATTTGCATGCTTATTGTATTCCATTTTAATTCAATCCGTTCCTGTCAAGTAGACAGACCTCATGTGGTAAACTAAAAAGAAAACACCCTCCCCCAAATACCGTGCTGAGTGCCAAATGTGGAGGTTTTTAATTTTGAAATGACAGATACCAAACAACATTAAGAAACAACGTATTCCATGTCAGCCGTCATCGATGTAAAATCTCTCTGTAATAATAACGTGACTTGTTCAATGGAGAAAACTGGAATTTCCTTTAATATATTTCTCTGTTCACGTAGAAAATTGCAGAAAAAGCTGAGCGCTCCATGATTTAAATATTGAAAGACAAGACAACATTTTCACTTACGAAAAACAGCTTGGAGGTTGTTCTTGAAATGGTGAGACAATGGCTGATAAAAGGAGTGTGAGAGCTAGAGGGAAAGAGAGGGACCGTACATGAATGACAGGGGGAGGGAGAGAGAGAGAGAGAGAGAGAGAGAGAGAGAGAGAGAGAGAGAGTGAGTGAGTGAGAGAGAAATGTAGAAAGAGAGACTGAGAGGGAGAACGATAATATTAAAGTCATGAAGATTTGTGTTACATATGAATTTGAAAAATATCATAATATACGTATATATACAAACACATGCATGCAAATACCGACACACATATCTACATATAGAAATATATATATACAAAGATACATACACACACATATATATATATTCGCACTCATGCATACACACACATATATATTTCTTTTCTTTCATACACACAGCCGCAGTCGTATACAAAAAGAGATAAGAGAGAAAAAAAAAAAGCCAAAAGCTGTTTGAAATTTTCATTAAAAATGTGCGTACGAAAATATTTCATTTGATTCTAATATTTGAAATTGTGTGCAAAGGATTCTAAATCTAATATGGTTGGCTGCGACAGAATTCTGGAGAGTATTTCAATAAAAGCTAAGTGATTCAAAAATATTCCTCAGGTTACATTCTTGTATATAACATACGCAAATCACATAAACAGAGAAAGATAAAAACTAAAAACACATTTACACAAAAATATCACAGTCCCACACACACTCGGATATATCTATGTGAAGCAGAGAAGCACGCATAGGCCAGGCGTAGCCACAATCACGGAAATACGGTTACATACAGAAAGTATTGAATATTGTTAGAATAAAGCAGAGCGGTATTGTTCGCTTTAAAAATATATTCTATACCCGGGAGCAATAATATATTCAATTATGTAAATTTATATCATAGTTAAGATTTATAAGGCAAATTAGCGGTTCATCAACAATGCATGCTTCTGCGAATTTTTTTTTTGGCGAATGAATTGCAACAATCCTCATACATGCATATACATGCATATATATATACATGTGTGTGTGTATATATATATATATATATATATAGTCCTGTGCATAACTATGGATATGCATATATGGATAGTTGCGTATGTGTGTAAATTGTATGAAGTTGCACAGACACGTACACACACACACACACACACACAAACAAACGCATATATTTATTCAGTAATAATAAATATATTATACTCTTCTGTATTCTAATGAATACCGAATCACAAATAAATACCCGTATATACAAGTGTGTATATACATATATCCTAATGTAATACACTCTACGTTTTGTGACAGCGTTTGCGTGAGTGCTTTGAGAAATATATGTATATATATATATATATATCAGTATGTATATATCTATATCTATATGTATCTATATCTATATGTATCTATCTATCTCTATATGTATCTATATCTATATGTATCTATCTATCTATCTATCTATCTATATATATATATATATATATATATATATATATATATATATATATATATATATATATATAATTGTATGTATGTATACGCATGTATATTATTCGAGTGAGACACAGAAAGAGAACAAAATAGAGAAATAGACAGAGAGAAAGATAGACAAGAAGTTCAATATACTTAATGCACTGTTACGTTAGGAAGGAATAATTCCTAGTTTTGTTAGTCTTCTTCGCACCTGATCTGATAACTCATTGATAAAAAGAAAAAGGTTCCACTAATGACCTCCCCTTCCTTTCCTTTTTCCCAGACCGTTGATTCATTTACTTTCGAGGTGTTTCAAGTACACGGCTGCGAGGAATCACATTACAAGCGTTATATTGATATCTATCATTGTTGATCATATCGAAGCCAAGACTCCCTTCGGCCACGAATGACCATGGGATTGCACCTAGAAAGTTAACCTCCGAGGCACAAGTCCGGGCAAGGTTGTTTATGGAAGACCAGCAGTCGCCCCTGCATACCAGCCACCCCTCTACACGCCACCAGTGTTATCCAAGGGTAGGGCAAAGGGGCCGATACAGCTTGACACCAGTGACATCGCAACTCATTTCTACAGCTGAGTGAACTGGAGCAACGTGAAATAAAGTGTCTTGCTCAAGAGCACGACACGCAGCCCGGTCCGGGATTCGAGCTCATAATCTCACGATCGTAAGCTCGGCGCTCTAACCACTGAGACATGCGCCTTCAAACATATGAAATATATATATTCATATATACGTAACTATACCCATCCATTCATATATATATATATATATATAAATTGTAAATGTAAAAATAAAAACAAAACACAAAGGATTCTGCGGTACACGTGTTTCAAGCTTTATAGTTGTTACATCATTGTATAATTGACAGTATAAAGCTATCTTCAGCCGCAAATACACACATTATATTTTATCTGTTTCAGTGACTGTAGTCTGGCCATGCTGGGGCACCGTTCTCAAGGATTTTGTCGAACAAATCGATCCCCATAAGCTATTTTTAAGTCTCTTACTTATTTCCATCGTATTGTTAAATTCCTGTTTAAGCTGGCAGAATGGTTAGCACGCCGGGCGAAATGCTTAGCCTTATTTCGTCTGCCGCTACGTTCTGAGTTCAAATTCCGCCAGGTCGGTCGATTTTGCCCTTCTTCTTTTCGGAATCGATAAAATTCGTACCAGTTCCCCACTAGGGTCGATGTAATCCACTTAAACTCTGTCCCCAAATTTGGGGCCTTGTGCTTCCAGTAGAAAAGATTATTAAATCCCTGTTTGTAAGGCGACGATCTTTCAGCTTCATGGTATTTCGTTCGTCTTTCGGTTTTGCGTGCAAATTCCACCGAGGTCTTCTTTGCTTTTCATCCTTTCGGGATCAATAAAATGAGCACCAGTTGAGTACTGGGGTCGATATAATTGACTATACCCCTCCCTCAAAATTTCAGGTGTTGTGGGTATTGTAGAAACGGTTATTAAATCCCTCTTTAATAATATGGAGACGTTGTAAATCAGCATTACGCTGTAGAGATGTTTCGTCTCTGCTTCATGGTTTTAGGGTTGGCAACTATTTTCTACGATATGCATTTGTCTAACAAAGTATTGTGTGTGACATTTGGTAAATGGCAACTGTTTTGAAGCCTGTCAAAGACATCCTTTGTGATTTTGTTTGAAATTCCTACTTAGAAGAACATTCGGATTTTATTTGGCAAACGAAACTCCACAATAGTTATCTATGCAAACAAAACATTAGTCTATACTAGATAAATAAACAAGTAAGTAGAACCCGCTTTATGGAAAATACAAAAGCATATTCTACAGAGAAATCTATGAAAAATAAACAATGCAAACAAAAATAAAGTTTATTACATTAACCAAATGCACTTTAGCTATAAAATATATAAAACTGCGATGAAAAAAAAATTCTTATGAAAGAGACATACTGAATGCATTATGCTGAACTATAAGCTATCATTAATAAAATATTACACAAACACCAACATTTTGAAAAAAATATAATCTTCAAAATCCTTCAAGCTCAGCAAAAATCTTTGCAATGATTAATGTATTAACAATTTTTTTCTATGCAAGCAGAAAGTTGTAATCTGCATATTTTATTTTTAACATTGTCCATACAAGTTGGAACGCTTTCTCGACGGCTTATCGTGTAATTATAACAGGGAACGATTGCAAAAACTCTACATTTTGCAACACAAAATGACACGAGATAGAAAAACACTAGCAGATAACACAAACATCATTCTTATAATAAATGCAATTGCGTATTTACATATGGCATGTCACACAAATGAAGATAATTCCAAACTTTTTACAGATAATTTCTTTGATTGTTACATATATATATATATATATA
>NC_069007.1:509910-523546 GCF_001194135.2 Octopus bimaculoides
TATTGCAATATATTAGATATTACGGCGTGTAAGTATCAGTTTTAAAAACAGGTTATTTATACTTTAATATTATGTTAATAAAATTTTCACTACATTGCTATAAGCTGATCGTTTTGCAATTATTATCGACTGAATGTTTATGCATGCCTGATATAGAAATCTACTCCACTTCAGAGAGCAAATGAATTAACAAACAAATATATGATAGCCATCTATGCTTCATTCTTAATGTCTACATATTGTCAATAGGATATTTATTGCAGTTTTTGTCCAGAGAAGACATGTTAGAGACTTGCGGTGTTAAAAAAAAAACAGAGTGAGATGAAAACATGTCCCAGCAGAAGCAGCTAGCGAGAGTGGTGATTTATGAGATTTCCCAAA
This sequence comes from Octopus bimaculoides, assembly GCF_001194135.2. Lineage (NCBI taxonomy): Eukaryota > Metazoa > Mollusca > Cephalopoda > Octopoda > Octopodidae > Octopus > Octopus bimaculoides. The sequence continues at coordinate 510,292 of NC_069007.1, forward strand.
TTTATTCTAGGTATTCAATAGATAATGTATATCGCTGCACCTATTAAAACGAACAGAGGGGGCGGACATACTTGGAATACCCTTATCCATATTTGTACCCGATAGAAATATGCTGTGGTTTAGCGACTATAATGGAAATAACAGAAAAAAAAATGAAGCTTGTGAGGAAGTCTATATGGTCTGAAGAGCTAGAAATAGCAACCTATTTCATTTCAAGCGATATCCAGTCATATTCCAGAAAGCAGGACTCAACTGATAATAAGTCTACAGAGAATTTGCTCGCAAGAAGTTACGCACAATATGAACGGACACATTATAATAGCATGTACGTTGACATGGAGCTAAAGAGATATAAATAAATATCCCCCTAATAGTTTTGGGATAATTTTTGTAAAACTTACTGAAATTTTTTCCTCATTAAGTTTATAATTGCAAATGACTAAAGTTATTTTCGGTTTGCTAAATTAAAGATAATAGCCATTACAAACTATGTATTCAACAGTATCTAAAATTACACATACACAGATGTGTGCGCATACACATATATATATATATCCATGTATATGTGTATAGAATCTAATAATTTGTAATTGTATTTATTTTAATTTTCCAATATATATATATACATGCATACGAATACATATATCTAAATACATTTACATGTATACGTGTTTAGAACCTAATAATTTGTACTGTGTTTATCTTAATTTTCCCTTATATATATATATATATATATATATATATATATATCGATGTGTATCCTCTTCACTTTAAAATTGAGGTTTTCCAAATAAAGCGTGGCAAACCGAGAACATGCACTTTTATAAGAAAATATATTGGAAATTAATACGTAACAAGAAAACTGATGTTCATGCGTGCATGTTTGTGTGAGTGTGTGAGTGCGCATGTATGCGTCAGCGTTTATGCGCATGCGTGTTTAGGTGAGTAAAATAATTAGTGCGAAGGCATCGAGCGAATACTTTCATTTCAGAAGCTTTTACGCTTCACATTTGTTCTTTCCTTTCATTAAAATCTGTTAATTTCACTGCAGGCAATTCTGCGACTCTAATTATAATTCTCTTTTTAAATGCCAGATTATTATTAAAAAATGCACAATTTTTCAGTCGAATGATGAAACTATGTGATGTGATTAAGTCATATATCAGAGAATAACTTGTTTGGCGTGATAATTTTGTTGTTATTGTTGGTATAAGATAACGGCGAGAGGTTCACAAGATTTCTTAAGGCACTAAAGTGACAGACAATATGGCGTCTTTTATTTAGTTGCCTTTTCTTTACATTCTTGGTTCGAGATGTTTTGATGTAGCATTTGTTTACCATCTTTCTAGGGTCGCTAAATTAAGTGTAACTCAAATCCAGGATCGATATCGTATTGCTTAACATAAAAGAGTCACATCTAAAATTAGAAATTCACATTGAATAATGCAGTCTTCTATTTACCTGGCAAAATAAACTTCCACATAGCTGCACAAATAGAGGTGCTCCTTCTCATTTTTTTTATTGCCCACAAGGGGCTAAACATAGAAACGACAAACGAGGACAGACAAAGGGATCAAGTCGATTACATCGACCCCAGTACGTAACTGGTACTTAATTTATCGACCCCGAAAGGACGAAAGGCAAAGTTGACCTCGGTGGAATTTGAACTCAGAACGTAAGGACAGACGAAATACCACTAATTATTTCGCCCGGCGTGCTAACGTTTCTGCCAGCTCGCCGCCATCTAGGAACAAAGAGGTGCCCCCTTCTAGGAACAAAGAAGTGCCCCCTTCTAGGAACAAAATAGGATCGCAGGAACACCAAAAACATGTGAGCTGCGCAAGTCCAGAGCCAACTCCTTACCTTCATTTTCAGCAGACCACCGTTCACGCATCAGCCCGAAGCACAATCACCCATCTTCTGATGATCGTCGACAAAGACGGACGAGCATTATTCTTATTACATCGGACGTCCTACATTATTTTACCACTCAACTACTGGTGGATATCTTTCGATTCATTCTCTCCGCCCTAAACCTCAGATCTTGTTCCTCTACTAGAAACAACAATCATTATGATCATCCTCATCACTATTATTGTTGCTGTTGTTGCTGCTGTCGATAATGTCGATATTCTCAACAGAGCCGAACATTTCTAAAAATTATTCCAGGAACACATCCAGCTAAATATTAGATATCCTAAACTCACAATAAATGGTATCAATAATAAAAAGGTATTATCAAATCCCCCCCCACACACACACACACACTTAAGACGGTGAGCTTGTTGAAGCGTTCGTTAGCAAAATGGTGCGGCAGCATTTCAGCCGTCTTTGAGTTTTGAGTTCAGATTCCGTCGATGTCGACTTTTCTTTTAATCCTTTCGCGGTCGACGAAATACAAACTAGTTGAATACAGGTGACGATGTAATCAAACTATCCCTTCCCATCAAATTTCATGCCAAAGTATGTATAGTTGAAAAGATTATTTATTTGCCCCTCCACCTCGCTCGAATTTTCACAAGTACACACCCCATTAAACATTACGAAAGTGAAAGAAAGAAAAAAAACCAACTGACGGTTCCTCAGAATGTCCACAGTCATTGGACTGAAGCGCATAAAAGAATAACAAAATATGCAATGACATCATCTGTAATACTTGGTCAATAAATTCCAATTTCTTAGTTAAAAACACTTTCCTAAAGTACTGAAACTATGAACAACCATTCCAAACAGTACCTTGCTTGGATCTTCCCCTAGTCTTTAAATTCTCTGCTGTTATGGAATCTACAATCTGACATTTGTCAACCAAACATCTTATATAGACGAGCATGCCGTCTATGTAGACATATACATAGAGGATATGTACACGCAAACGCTCAGCTAAGCACATATGTCTTATATACACGAATGACACTCACACACACGCGCGCGCACATACACATATTTAGCTAAACTTTCCAGAGACTCTTTTCAGTATATCTTTGTAGTGTGTGTATGTGTATACACACACACACACACACACACACACACACACACACACACGCATATATCTAGATTACTTGAAAAAATGCGAGCAAGAAAAATAATATTCTTAAGATTATAAATTTGAAAAAGTACAGGACAGGTTATTACACTTGGAAAAGTTCAGGACAACTTATTACATCTGGTAAAGTACAGAACAAGAAAATTCTTACTTAAAATATTTCAGCTTAGGATAAAATTTCAAATAAAATATTTAGATTCAGAAAATATTAGCTTTTATTAAAACTAAAAAATTTATCTTTTTACATAATGAATTTGCCTACTATATTTTTTATTCTGCTTCGCATAAAACTTTAGTTATATTGGTACGTCTGACTCTCATTCATTAAGTATTGTAGTGTGTCAGCGTTTTAACAAAATGATGGTACCTTTTTTAATTATAAAGTTACTTTGCAAATTAAAATCAAATAATTTTTAACATTCAAATTTTATCCTTACCTGCAATATTTTAAGTGCAAATTTTCTTCTTCTGTACTTTACCAAATGTAATAAGTTATCCTGAACTTTTCCAAGTACAATAATTTGTCCTGTACTTTTCCAGATTTATAATCTGAAGAATATTATCTCTTGCTCGTATTTTCCCATGGAATCCATGTTTTTTTCAGGCTATGCTATTATGCTAATGTGTCAATTAGCGGTGCCACTGATAATGTTTTCCTTACGTCGATGACACCGGTGACATATATTAAAAGTTCCCTAGAACTATATTTACAACAAAACTATAGAACTATATTATCACCCTCAAATTTGAGAAACAAACACTCATAACTTTTTCCTTTTAAAACTTCATTGAATGAGATTGATACAATGAAATTCTTCGAATTGAGTTCTATCATTTAAGCTTAATTAAAATATTGTTTGTTTTTAAAATTAAAAAAAAGTTAATTATGCTTAAACCCAATTTTGTGCCTTTCTTATACTTTTTTTTCATATTTTACCTCACAATATTTTTTATACAAATTTGTGTTGCATGGGACCAAAAATATGAAATCCTTCACGTTTTCTTCTATCATTGAAGCTAAGATAAATATATTTTGCTTTTAAAATAAAAAGAAAACCCAGTTATTTAGATCCAAACTTGATTGGTGGCGTTACTTACTCTCCTATAACGTTGCTACATATTTTGAAATAAACTTTTTGCTGGATCAGATCTGAAATTTTTATGGCAAAATGTAGCTAGGGACTAGTTCTCTTTAAGAAAATGTTAACGGTTTTCAATTTGCTTAAGAACTGAATTAGCGACAAGCTCTGTAATAAGCTGCGTGTGAGTAAATTACGGCCTTAAGAATATCATTCAACTAAGCTAGTAGTTGAAAGATATTTATATGTTAGAAAAAAGTTGACAAAGGAATAAACGTTTATCTTATGAAATTCATTAGCTTACAGTTGTTTCCACTATAAGATGTGGCGGACTCAGTTATTGCCTGAGTAGCACCTTACAGTTCCATCAGAGCTTCAAACATAATGTGCACTTCACAAGTCCGCCACATCTTATAGTGGAAACAACGTAAGATAATCATTCACTCCTTTGTGCTTTCTCTTCTTATTATTACAGCTCTGTACTCCACTAGCGCTTCGTTTAGAAGCGTGTGTATATTGAGTTCTACACCAAATTATTAGATTGGCAACGGCTAAGCGATATATATATATATAAATATACAGCATACGGTCTCATAGAGAGAGAGAGATACAGGTAGCCTGTCTGCATCTTTGGATTTTTAATTAAACGGCATAAATTCGTATATTACGTCCCTAGATTCTTAAATATTCTCGAAATCAAAAGTGAAAGTTTAAACAAGTGCTTAAACCAACATTTGGTTACTGTTTCTTGCATGTCAAGCAATTTTGCTGAAACACCCTCATTGGTTCGTTAACAGTAGTAGTAGTAGTAGACCAACCAGACATAAAATCAAAGACCTTCTAAACATGACCATCACTCCTGAGTCTATATTTAAAATTACATTATCAAACATATCTCACTTGATATCGTTCATATAATGTCGTTTAATATTCTGAGGTAGATTTGGCAACTATTTTTAGCTGGTTAAGCAACGGCATAGAACCTCCCTAATTGGCATCGTGCGATATTTTTTTAATGGTTTCTTCATGGCAATCCTTGACATTCTTTGGAATGTGTATATATAAGTAAGAAGCAAAACACAGAACATAATTGGTGCGTCCGCTGTAAATTTGTAAAAACAAATATATACTTACCTTTCGTTAATGAACAAAGTTTGTTTGAAACTCACCTGTAACGAGAAGATGAAGAACAAGAAATAAGAAACGTGAAAAAAAAAGAAAGAAAGAAACATATGATATAAGCATACAAACACAGAAAAATTCATAAAATATAATTAAGAACCCAGAGGGTATGTAGTTAATAAAGAAAATACTGCATCATACAAACTGATAAGATTTTATACTATTTTTACACGTAGTCGACAAAGAAATCAAAATGGTGACTCGAGAAGTGAGAGGAGAAAAGAACAATTATACAAACACACATTTATGAACATATACCGATATATGAATGTAATGATGTATGTATGTATTTATGTATATATATATCAAAATTATATATCTATGTGTGTGTGTATTTATATGATGTATGCATATAGTAAATGCGTAGAATAAGGCAGGCAATTAATTTTAACCCGACGGGGCCATTTTATATTTTATCATATTTTTCATGGTTTGATGACTAAACTTATTTTTCGTAAAAATAGTGTAAACATTTTGTAAAAGTACTCTAAACAAATAACAGTTTTATAGGCATACACATGTGTGTCTACAAAGATGTATATGTATATATATATATATATATATATCTATATCTATATAGGGGGGTTTATGAATGTATACATACACAAACACACACGTATATTTGTACTCAGAAAGTCAATCATACATGCAAGCATCCCAAGTTACATATACGCACACGTTCATTCCCACATTCACAGTTGCTACTTTTCACGCACTTATAGGCGTAGAGACCTATATCTACATACATACATACATACATGTGTGCGTGCGTGTGTGTGTGTATACATTAGCACACCATACTATCGGTGGGTATATAACTGTGTAAGCAGAAATAATGTGGAATATTAAATGTATTCGTAAATAACGATTGGTAATTATATTATGCGTGTATGTACGGACGTATATATGTTTTATCTATCAGCTTAAACATGTGTGTTTCAGCGTGTGCATGTGTGAATATATATGTATGTATATATTTATGTACACATATATCCTTATCTATATATCTATCTATCTATCTATCTATCTATCTGTGTCTCTCTCCCTCTCTCTTACACCCTCTCTCTCTCTATATATATGTATATATGTATGTATAAAACTATTTCTGTATGTCTGCATATTTCCAATGAAATATACCCGGATTCATTAATTAATCAATTATCAAACAGCGTGGCAACCGTTTAAGCCACCTACACACAGAGTGAATTCAGTAGAAGGAAACCCAAAGAAGCCCCATGAACATCTATACATACATCTATACATACATACATACATTCATGCATATACACACTCGCATATATTTGTATATTTATGCGTATTTCTCTTTGCGTTTGTATTTGGTCGCCCCTCAGTTATCGCTTCACAACCGGTGTGCAAAGCTTCGAAAAAATATGCACCGGTGATATACTTATTCCTTGAAGACGGTACCCCAGCATAGCTGCTGTCCAATGACTGGAACAAGTAAAAGATATGAATTATTCACCCTACCCTCGTGTATATACAAACATTAATGTAAAATTACCAATTTTTCACACACATGTCCAGCTGTCAATATAATGATATTCAGATTCTTGTAAAAAAAAGGTCCAACGGGTATGGAACACTAACATTTAGGTTTCAGCCTGAAATATTGCTTGATAATCATATATTTAGTGATATAGAAAATTGTTTCACCCCCAGGGCATGTTTAGCATCAGGGTGCTATGAAAGATACAGTGTTTTGTGCTGACAATGTTCACCAAAAAATTTATGACCCACGTGTTTTGGGGCACCAGGTTGTATAATTACCATGCACTTCTCTTCATATCTCTCCCCCATCTCACTCTATAGCTCTTTGTCTTTCTATATATATATACAAACAGACAGACACATACACAAACTCTCTCACACACACTCAAACATACGCACTCACATACAGATATACACACACATATGTATATACAAACCCATGTCTTTGCTTGAAGCACGGATTAATAATGTTCATTGGCCTTCTATTTGTTGTCGATTTGGCGAGACTCTCAGAACGTATTTCCTTCAAAGTAAATCTCTCTCTGACGTCCAACATTTGGAGAAATGTAAGAGAACTGCGTCTAGAATCTCGCTGTTCACTAAATCACATTCTTATCTACACCATCTGAATCCTATTAGGAAGCAATTTCTGAATAATCGATCAATTTTCCAGATAGCTCTAATATATATATAAACTCGGTTGATATTGCTTGCCAAGCCAAAGCAACGAAAAACTTCTCTCTTTCCTAGCAAACAAATTTATCTACTTTGCAAACAATTTACGATGTATTTAACTGCTGTGCATTGTTGGAGCAGATTTAGATTTGACCGCTACAATGAAAGCCTCTTCTCTGATCTATACAACCTGATAACAAAGCTATTCTTGCTACTAACGCATTGATATTTTGCGTACATTCTCTTCGTTGAAATGACCATCTACGTCACCAATTTTAACACAACCAACTACCACAAGCTGATCCAAGGGGTTCAACAGGGGTTCAATTTCTTTTTATAAGCTCTTTCGTCAGGCTTCGGGTCCGAGGAAAATTTGAAAGTATCTCACTAAACATTATTACACTAAGATCAATTGGCACTTAAATATTTTATATAACACCCCGCCTCCCGAGCTTCGGCTTGAACGTAATTTGAATTCTTCTCAATTCCCTGTATAACAACTCAACTTGGGCCGTTGGACGTTTTTGCCGATTCCACTTTGAGAATAGCATTCGTGCAAGGCAGACTTTTTCTTCGGTGTTTTATCACTGAACTTATATCGTTGCCCCTAACTGGCACAGGGCTACTTCACGTGGGGCCCAAACAACTGCAAACAATACCTTCTCATTGTTCAGTATAATGGTCTTAAAGCATTGGTCTACAATATGATCTTAAGGAAAATTTAACAAAGTTTACTTTGCTGTAAACGGTCGAACCAGATGTTAGTTCCTGAAGAAGATAACATGTTTGATGCTTTTTTTTGGTTATTGAGGAGTGGATCTCGAAGCACATATTAAGCTATAGATAATAATAATTCGATAGATAAATATAGTGGAATCCTTCGAGGTTTTCTGTCCAAAATAAATTTTAAGTCCAATATTTACATGAAAGTATTTATAGGTTCTTTGCGCTTCGAGATCGAATAGTAGAAAAAAAAAAAAAAAAGATTACTTAACGTTCTCTCGAAAGTTTATAAATCTTTACATGTTGATAAATTGCACCAACGCATTAATTGCTGAAAGCTTCGTCACTTCAAATCCTACATGTGTCTCAGATTTTTTATAAAATAATCTTGACTGGGACACTTCTGCTGACTCTATTAAGAAACGAACCTCTCCATAAATCATTGAATCGGTCGGTGTTCTATACTAAGATCTACTGTACAGGCAGTCACTAATATCTATGTATAGTTCCTGTCTGAGTTTGTAGCTGTTATATATATCCTGAGTCATGAAATCCTGGTTGAAGTCACCGCAATGCTGTCGTGACATACAGCCTGCTTTGGGCATTTAAGTCTGGGGACGTCATCATTCGCCAGCTCCAAACAAACTGATACTTTCTTTAAGATAGTTAGAGATAGAACCTAACCAATACACAACTGGTACAGAGTTTATCGACTTTGAAAGGGATGAAGGACAAAGATGACATCAGAAAGTTTTGATGTCAGTGCAAGGAATCGGAAAGAATAACGCGAATCATTGTGGACATAGCTCTAAATACACACACATGCGCGTGTGCACATCCCCCCCCTCTCTCTCTCTGTATATATATATATATATATATACATACACATATACGTTAAGGAAACCCAAATTAACTTGCCGGAGATATAGTTTATACAAACACAAATATATCTCATATGCATATATACATCTATTATGCGTACAAACACGCACTCACACATATACACACGTATGTATATGTGTATATCTTAGCTTCGGGGTCATAGCACCAAAACGAAATTGTAATTTGTAAACTGCAACAAATAAATATAAAGTTTTTTGTCTTTAATAACTGTAGTTACTTTATTTTAGATCATAGTTGTATTTGTCTTCACAAACAAATCTATCTATCTATCTATCTATCTATCTATCTGTTTACTTTTATGTATGCAGAGAAACACATATATGTATAGATACTTATACATGTGTGCGTATACGCATATATATTTTTTGTGTTCGAGTGTGTGTGCGTGCGTGCGTGTGTATGTATGTATGTATGTGTGTGTGTGTGTGTGTGTGTGTGTGTGTGTAGACTTTAGAGTAAGAAATAAACAAGTCAGTTTAACAAGAAAAGTCGACCAGGAATATTATATGAAGTAGCAAATAAATTCCGAATGAAAAACAAACAAAATATTAAATAAAGAATTGACAAAGAAAAAAAAAATGCAAAATAAAAACATTATTTTTGGAAATATTTTAGAATTCTTGTGACTTGAAAGAAAATAAAAAATTGTAAAAAAACAAAAAACCCAATAAAATATTCTGCAGAAATTTTGGTGTGTCATATTTTATAGCAGATATATTTATACATGCAAAGTTGTAGTAGTAGTCGAAGTTGTAGTAGTAATAATAATAATGATAATACTAATAAATACAGCAGAACAAAAACGTAAAATATTTCTTTATGTAAACAAACTAGACAAGTAATAAGCTGTAAGCTCTTCTCTTCGCATCCCAATGAAAACTCAACTTTCAACCATCGAAAGTGAGTTGAACAACCTCTGAAAGATGACAGATAAAAGCGACTCAACCGGAATTAGAACTCGGGTCGGCAGAATGTTGTAAAGCGTAACCATGGAGATATGATGCTATGCATTCGTCGCAAGCTGATATTCGCATCATCTTCAAAGGTAGCGAGCTGGCAGAATCGTTATTGTGCTCGGCGAAATGCTTCGCGGCTTTTTGTCCATCATTACTCTCTTTCAACATTTTGTTGATAAAATAAGTACCATTTGAGGAATGGGGTCGATGCAATTGACTTAAGCCGCACCCCACTAAATTGTTGGCTTTATGCCAGAATCTGAGACCGATTCTATATCATCAGCCCCAGGTTTGTAGGAAAGTAACCATGCACAGTTTTTTATTTTAACATTTTTGTGGCACGCAATGACTTTTCTTTCAAGTCTTTACTAAAGTTCACATGAGAGGTCATCACTGAATACGTATTTCTTGAGGATTTCTCAAATAATCTAACAGCATGTTATTCACTTCAGTTTTTACCACTTTATCTATTTTTGCTGTAAGCTGAAAGAGTCGTAGCTCGTTTGCCACCCCGTTCTACCAAGTGTACTTTCAGATATTTTTTATAAGAGGAACAACAACATTAAAAACCAAGAAAGACGAGACAGTGGTATAATCGATAGAATGAAAACAAGACTGTAATTCTCTCTCTATATATTCGGCTGTTATTTACTTGGTCGTTAGGAGTTCGATTCTAACTGAGGTTTATTCCATGAATTTCTTTTCCAGAGTTTTACTAGAAATATAAACCAAATTGCACTGAAATCATATTCTATCTTCTATTTCATAATTGTTTTCTTAAAAATGATGAAAACGCCAGTTTAAGCAACGTGATCCCTGATAAACGAGTGGAAGTTTTCATTAGGGTACTTCTAGGGGATTTGGTTACAGTTTTAACCGACACGGGGGAACAGGTGGATCTGAAATTCATAAAATAAGGTGTGGCTTTGTGGTAAGAAGCTAACTTCCCAACCACATGGTTCTAGTTTCAGTCCCACTGCGTGGCGCTTAGGACACGGTTCCTCTGCTATAGCCTCGGGCCGAACAAAACCTTGTGAGTAGATTTGGTAGACGGAAACTAAAACACGCCCGTCGTGTGTATGTACATATATATATATATATATATATATATATATATATATATATATATATATGCGTGTGTGTATATGCGGTGCCCCACTATGGCCGCAGTCCGGTGACCGAAACAGGTAAACAGAAAAGAGATAGTTTCTGGGGATTAATGCAAGGACCTGAGATGGGTTTGTATAAAATAAGATGAAATCTCTTACGTGTCAATATATATTAATTCTGTGATCCTGACCACTGAGAATAATCATGTATGGCGAAGTCATACATAAAAGAAATATGTACAAACTACCAAGAAAACTGAAGAGCGGTCTCCTACCATCGACGTCCCCTGGTGATATTTATTCCGCATAACGTCACGCAGACGCCCCCCTTGTAATTCTAACTGTTGCAATTTAATGTTCCAGGGATTTGTCTGTTATAAACATGTAACAAACTACATTATTGTCCGCACAACTATTCAAGCAATTGTTCACACGACTGTTCACCAATTGTGATATAAACAACGATGAACAACAGCAACAACTGTGGCTATAATTTTTCAAATTTATTTGACTGCAAAGCATCAATAACACAACAAGGAAGTAGAAGATATAAAAAAGACTAAATAATAATAATAATAATAATAATAATAATAATAGTATCCAAGAAAATGAAAATCATAATAAAATAAAGTTGCAAATTGTAGCATAAATATCAGTAGAATTGACATTTTTAATCTTCATTATCAGAACGTTTTCTTTTGTCTGTGTGTAGTTTGGTGTTGCTGTTGATGTTGTTGTTGTAACTGTTTGTTTTACTGTTGTCCTTGTTGTTGTTGTTGCTGTTGTTTATGTTGTTGTTTTTCTTGTCACTGGAATTATATTGCTATCATTTTCATCGTTGTTTTTGTTTCTGCACTCGAAGCAGTTGTTGTTGTTTTTGTTTTTGTGTTACAGCTAATGCAGTCGCCATTGTTTTATGTTATTCTTCTTCTTGTTGCACTCGAAGATGCTTCATTTGTTGTTGTTGTTGTTGATGCTGTTTAGTTTTGTTTTCTTTTTCTCTTTTTGCAAAGATTTTCTCGATAAAATAGGCAAGTTTGTTCAGGAGGTTGGTTATAACTTGACTAACTCTCAGTGTTTTTATTTCTAATGAGATTTCTACACGAGATAAATAATAACACAAACTCCACTGGATGTCAAGTCAAATTTGGAAAGTTTGTTAAACACTTTTTAAAGGTTTCGAATTCAAAACAAAATGAGGAAACAAAGGGAAAACAAACACAAAAGACTCCACCTGCCTACCCTTCCGCCACATTCGTCATAACAGCAACAGGAAAAAAGTTACTGTGGAACTTTTACTTTCTTGATTTTTTTCAAATTCTATGGAACAGTATTCGACACATTTTATTTTTGTATTCCTGTGAGAATTTTTGGCATGTTTCTATTTGCTTTTATTTGTATCAGAGAATGTTTTCAATAAGGCGCCGACATGGCGAGATGGTTAAGAATCTCGTTTTGCAACCATGTAATTTCGATTGAGTCCCACTCACTACGTGATACATTGTACAAATGTCTTCGAGTCTAACTCAGGTCTTGCCAATACCTTTTGAGTGAAGCTGGTAGGCTGGAAGCTGTGTGAAAGACTGACGTATGTGTGTATGCGTGCATATATATATACACACAGACACAGAAGAATTTCTAATCGGAAGTTTTTTTTTATATCTTTATCTAACATGTATAACTTAATTCATTTTAGCAAACGAAACATGTGTAATGACGAATAAATAATACCAAAACATGATCAAACACATTTTGTGAATGCGCGTTGCCTAGTTTATTGGGTGCGGCACTCAAGACTGTAGGATAGTGGCTTTAATTTCCGTCCGAGGTACGTTGGGGTCTCGAACTAAGCCCTTCATTTCACGTTTCTGTGCGATCTTTTCGACATCTGACACCTGGCACACTTGTGCACTTGTAAAGGCAATGTCGATTTGATGGCAGGACTGGGCTAATTATACAACGCAAACATTTGGTCTCTTTTACCGCATCCACTGTGCAGGTTGTTCAGATAGCAATTGCCGCTAGTAATTGCAGAAGACGTACCTGTTGTTTACCACAAAAGAGTATGTGTGTGCG
>NC_069007.1:523960-527463 GCF_001194135.2 Octopus bimaculoides
TTGGAGTTTCAGCATTTTTAGCTGCTATTTCTGGACTTCGGTATGTGGTGAAGCAACCTGTTGCTGATCCCTTAATTTTGTTTATATATATATATATATATATATATATATATATATATACACACACACTATACACAACAATCTATGTACACCTACACAAATACACACCATTGCACATAGAACGATTCTGGCAGTTCGACGGCTTGCGTTTTTATTGCTATTCTTCTTGTTGTTGTTACCGTTATTGTTAACCCCCAGTTGACTTTCATCTACCAAACACAAATATTCAAAACGATAAAGGCGTTCGCTTTTGGATCAGGTATTGTGTATCTAGGGGTAGATTATTTAATGTGTCGATTCTTATTTGTTAGAAATAGGGTCGTTTATGGCGGTGACGTCGGTCGTACTTGTGCTTGTAGCGGGGCTGGTAATACTAGTGGTGTGTATCAGTAGTGGTTTCGGTTGTAGTGTTAGAGCTGGTAGCAGCACTATTGGTAATTATGGTGCTGGTTGTAGTTGGAGTGGATTTAGTAGTATTGCTGAGCCGTAGTAATGGAAGTGCTAGATCGCAGTGGTGGTCTTGTTTGGAAGCATTGACGGTGTTAATAATAATAATGGGTGGATTGGAAGGGGATGGTGGCATTAATGGTGGAATTGTTCACTGTGGTGGTTGTTGTAGCATAGGTGACAGTAGTGGTGGTATTAGTGGTAAATACTGTTATTGGTTCTGTTCGGGACAGGGTTGTGAGTGGTGAGGTTGGAGGGAGTTGTAGTGTTTCGTTGCATTACTGGAGTGTTAAAAGTGAAGGTGGAAGTGGTGATGGTAGTAGTAGTAGTAGTGGTGGTGGTGCTGTCGGTGTGGTTGGTGGTGATGGTTGTGCTAGTAATAATGGTAGTGGTAGTGGCGGGTTGATGGTGGCGGTGATGGCGGTGCAGTTTGTGGTAGTGTTGGTGAGGTGGGAGTAGAGGTAGATATAGTGCAAGTAGTAATGGTAGCAGCAGTAGCATTGATATAATTCGATCGTTTGGAGAAACCGATTGAATTGATGTCAAGAGGTCAAGGTGGGTTTGTGATAAATTGAAGATACAGAACGATGCTTTTCAATAAAGACACACACACACACACACACACAAACTCATTACACTCACACTCGCACATACACACACACACATATATATACATATTTACAAACCTATACATCTAAAAATATACATACATGCAGGCACACACAAATATGTATGTACACATATACACACACGTATACTCACACACACATACATACATATAATCATACATAGAGAAATATACATACGTATCTATATACACCTATACAAATGAACATTGTAAAACATGAAACTATAAACGCAGAGTTGTGCTTGTATATACACACACACATGCCATCATATCTACACAATATAGAAAGCTACAGACACAAACACATGAACACACGTATACAGATGGAATGCGTTGTATTATCTGTCACGTGACTTTGTTAATGAATAAAGGTCTCCCTCATTTGTTCATTCCTTTATTCCTGCATTCTCTTATTCATTTATCCATTGATGGAATAGTCAGTTGATATCATTTCAACACAGCTAACAATCCGCCATATCAAAACTAAATTCATCGATGCAGTATGCTTGACCAAGCGATTATGTAAAACATCTTCAGCAACAGGCAAAATGGCCTCCTGCTATTCCAAGTTGCCGATACACTGAACTATAATGAATCGCACATAATATACACAAACAGCTTTGGTTAGTGTGTGTGCTTAAAGAATACACACAACAATGTTTGCTTTCATGGCAAGTTATATATATATATATCAACATGAACATTAAGTAGAAAGGTTCATAGACTGGTTTTGGTAAAGTACATCTTTATTAATTTCCAGAAAGAAGTGTTGGATAGCGATTCATATGTTTCGGGTCACAAGTCGTCCCCAGGTGGTAGCTTATAAAACGAAACTTTGAAATGACTCTTAAACCTTACCTTCTAAAAATTTATATATCTATATTTATAATATAAGTAATATATATATATATATACATACATGTACATGCCTACATATATATGTATATATACATGAATCTATGTGTGTGTGGGGAGGAGATGTATTGTACATACACATACATGCAACTGGTTAGAGTCTAAATCCATGTGCCCATCCAGCCATCATCTCTACACATTATTCGTGGGAGGGTATGGAAGTAACGTCTTCAGGCACCTCCGTTCATATTTTTCTGACAGAAGCAACCGCCGTTACAATTTCGGACTGGATTCTCAAGTGTGACCAACCAAGACAATGAATATCATCCAACCATCACGTTCTTGATCTTTTTCTAGGTCTGCAGCTGGTTGACTTGGCAAGAAGTATCCGTTTTGGCAATTGATTCCTGCAGGATTCTAAATACATATCCTTTGTACCGGAGCTGTTTCCTTTCAATGCGAAGAAGTAGGGACTCAACTCTGAGAGACCCCCCCCCACCCGCCAAACTTTGGAATTACACATCTTGAGTAACTTTACTCCTGAGATTCTTGGAGGAATTCCTTTCTGTCGCTTGTATTCACAACATATCCTTTCGCTCGTTATCAAACATCGATGACCATTGTTGAGGATAGGCATATAAATCGGTGACAGTAGGATTGGTCTGCTGATATTTGCAGACGTCAATATGGTACATAGCAACACACACCGTATGGGTTTGGTGCCGAGGGCTGCAAGAAAGTGATGGGAATTAGTTTTGGGAAGACTGAGACACTAGTCCTTTCAAGAAAGTAATTCCTACTATATTTTCTGCAAGTTAACGGAACATCGCTGAGGAAGCAGGACGAATTTCAGAATTTCATAATGGTATTCACAAGTGATAGACAACAGAAAGCTGAATTGGATGCTAGAATTCCAAGTACTAGCACTGTAGTGACTCAGCTCCTGCATTCGATTTCTCAGTAGAGGAGAGATTAGTAAAGATTCCGAACTCGCGTCCAAATTCTCTCTATTCCAAACTTGATACAGATAACATTGGTGAAATCGGTACTACAAAAGAAAACTTTTTCTCTCTGTGCCACGCTGTAACATCGAACTCAATACCACTAGCTTTTAAAGCAGAGACATTAACTACAGAGCTATCTCTAATCCAAAGCGATTTAAAAATAGATGGGAAAAAATACTCGATTTGCACACTCAGAATGTTGGCGATATTTCGTTGTCCAAGAATTAGGAAACATATCTAATCACATAGAGCCACGCCATTAGACAAACATGAATACGTATATAATACATGATTAAAGCCGATATAGCAGCAATAGAGACAATTTATTATGAAAACGAATTGAGTTGTATTGTAACGGTACCGCATGTCTCGGGTAATTCATTTATCATATATAAACAATATTTCTAAACAGATACTCCAAATATTCCAGTTGATACATAAATGCGTGTGTATGCGTATTTGTATCCATGTGTATATATATATATATATATATATATATATATATATAT
>NC_069007.1:527931-528789 GCF_001194135.2 Octopus bimaculoides
ATATATATATATATATTTACACATACATACATACATACATATTAGTAGTAAACATAATGCATAATTTCATAACTTAGAAACTGCTAAAAGGTCACCCGAATATATGTATGTATATTTACGCGCTCTCACATAAGCACACCGTATACACACACATATTTGTACATACGCACGTGCCTATACATATGAACATATATCATAAACATACATAAATTTATATTTCACGCACACACACAAACTCGGCCTCACAAACGTTCCTTTATATTAAACACTGCCACTCGAGGGTCATTGAAATGTAGAGAAATTTGTTTGCCTCGGGGCATTATCAGAAGATTAATTGAATTTTCTAGTCAAAACGAGAACGTTAAATGCTAGTTTATACAATTAAAGGTACCGTTAACCTATAGAACGAAGGTGAGGAAATGGAAGAATGTAGAATTCCTAGTGCTCTTTCAAGATCATGTTTCCCTTAATTTCCGAACCTTGGCAAACTTGCAAACACTAACTGCAATTATCCGAAAAGGATGAAGCAATGCCAGAAAGAAATAAAAGAATATTTATCAAAAGCTATCCCTTCAATGAAACACATTAGACAATGTTCTAAAGCTCATTCAACCTTATCTTTGAGTGTTGTGAGTTTTTGTGGAAGTCTGTCTTTGTATGCACGTCCATTTCTCTATGTGGAACCGTCACAGAAATTTTGCTGTTGGCTGATTAAATATTGTAGTAATAAAAGCCTTCATAATGTCGAATTTAGAATAGAAATTATGTGTATGTGCGTCCACATGTGTACATATGTGCGACTTGCAATGCGTTCGTACGTGTGTCCTTGTGTGTTTTTGTATACGTATATATATATAT
>NC_069007.1:531436-545570 GCF_001194135.2 Octopus bimaculoides
AGCTAAATAGATATAGATACGTGTGCATATATGTTCTTTTACGTTTCAGTCATTTAACTGCGGCCATGCTGGAGCAGCGCCTTTAGTTGGGCAAATCGACCCCAGAATTTATCCTTTGTAACCCTAGTACTTATTCTATCGGTTTCTTTTGCCGAACCGCAAATTTACGGGGACGTAAACACACCAACATCGGTTGTCAAGCGATATTGGGGGACAAACACAGACACACAAATATATGCACACATACAAACATATATATATATATATAGAAACGACGGGCTTCTTTCAGTTTCCGTCTACCATATCCACTCACTAGACTTTGGTTGGCTCGAGGCTATAGCAGAAGACACTTGCTCGAGGTTCTACGCAGTGGACTGAACCCAGAACCATGTGGTTGGTAGGCAAGCTACTTACCACACAGCCAATCCTGCACCTATGATACACACACACACACACATATCGATTTCTCTTTATCCTGTCTCCTATCTCTTTTCCTATCTTTCAGTCTGTCTATCTATTTATCACAGTGTATATATATATATATATATATATATCTCAGTATGAATGCATTGAATATATGTGTAATTAGATAATTAGATCTACATACCTATCTGCGTTTGGAAAATGGAGGTGAGGATTGGCAGACATTGGCCTCCGACCGATGTAAATGTAAATTGTTATTTTGGCTCTCCTCTCTTCCCCACCCTCCACCACTACCTCACATACCACCACCAACAACGCTGTCGTCTTCAACATCATCTTCCCCACCACCTCTACCTACACGCCCATCTTCGTCGTCGTCATCATCATCATCGTCATCATTATCGTAGTCTTCCCGAAATTATTCTTATCATATTCATCCATCTCCTCATCCTTCCTACCGTCCTTCCGTCTATCCATCATTTGCTAGAATTTATTATGATCTCTTTGATAGAAATCAACATGGCGACGAGTGTTTCTGTATGTTACTTCATGACACTCTTTCTTCTTGTCTCTCACCCACCCCCACTCATTTTATCTCTCTCCCTCTACGTCTCTGTATCACTCGAAAATCCGAAAATATTCTTTAGTAATTAGCTGCTTTCCATACCAAGACTTTTTGCCGTCTTTTTGCAAGCGTTATCACGATTCCAGTAGAAGAGATAACCGGTATATATAACATACATACATACAGACAGACATACATACATACAGACATACATACATATGCGTGTGTGTGCATATGTGCGTCTGTGAAATATCTTTAGAGTCTTTTCTATCTTTGATGGTTAGTTTTTCTGCTTTCTTTTTTTCAATGATAATTTATTTATATTTGATTTCATTTGACGTTATTGTTTTCATATTTTATGAAACGAAAATCACTGCTAAAGATTGCAGTTCTCCATACAACAGAAACGAAGAGTAATGAAGATCTCTATCAAGTCTACACAATCTAAGATTTATCTAGGCATGAACTTATATTCATTGTATTATGACTATCATTAGTCTTATCATTATCATTGTTATTATTGTTGTTGTGGTTGTTACTTGCAATTTATGGTTGTTGTTACTCATCGCTGTATTTTCAATTACAGTTAGCTGTCAGCTTTAGCTCTGTTAATAAGAATATGATATCCGGTTGTGTGTAGCATGTTGATTAAGATAGAATATTTGATTCGCATCTGTGGCTCACGTACTTCAGTACTGTAGCTGTTTCTCCAGTGATTGGACCAGGATATGCAGCCGAAGCAGGTTAAGACTTGCAATGTGGTGGTGATGTGGTCTAAGCATCGGAAAAATCCAGCCGAGTCGCTCAAATTGTCGGTTTCGAATCTGCTTACATAACTTTCCGAATGATATACTTTTTTCTTCGTGATCGGAACTAGACATGCATACATACATATATATATATATCTTTACATACACACGAAAGTGACGGAGATATACACAGGAAATACTGTCAGCATTATTAAATCCTGGCAGAATTGCCAGATGCTATGAACGTACGCAAGGAAATCTCTCTGAGGTTGACTGATCGATCATAGCCTGTGATATGGCAATACATACAGAGAAGCAGGCAGAGTGATGAAGTCTGATCAACAGGATATTGTTGTATGTATTGATACGAGGAAAGGAATTACCATCTGATCGATGAAGCAGTCCCAACAGACGGTAAGATATCTATAAGAGAATCGCAAAATCTATTTAAATGTACAATGATCCGTAGAGATATCGGGAATGGAGGGTTTAAAAATAGAAAGAATGAGGAAAATAATGGAGAATTAATACAAAACATATACAGGCAAATACATAAACAAAAACCTAATAGAAACGCATATAAATGATCGGCGGAAAATATCACTACATGGAGAGCTATAATACACATTTGGATATCGAAGAAAGGAACAGAGCTGCACTGCTTTCGGCACTGGCATCGTGTAAACTCGACTTAGGTGATTGGAAATTAATAACAACTGGTAGAAATTTCGGCATAAGGCCACAAGGCCAGCAATTTCAGAGCAGTGGTATAGTCGAACACATTCAGGCTCATTGGTTAGAGCTTCGAGTTTACGACCGTAAGGTTTTGAGTCATAGCACCCAGTTTACGACCGTGAGGTTGTGAGTTCGAATCCCGGACTGGGCTGCGTGTTGTGTTCACTCAGCTGTAGAAATGAGTTGCGATGTCACAGGTGCCAAGCTGTATCGGCCCCTTTGCCTTTCCCTTGGATAACATCGGTGGCGTGGAGAGGGGGAGACTGGTATGCATGGGGGACTGCTGGCTTTCCATAAACAACCTTGCCCTGACTTGTACCTCGTGGGGTAACATTTTAGTTGCAATCCCACGGTCATTCATGACCGAAGGGGGTTTCCGCACTACTTGACTGGGGCTTATTTTATCGACCCTAAAAGCATGAAAGGCAATTTCAACATTGGCAGAATTTGAACTCAGAACGTAAAGAGCTGGAAGAAATTCGGCTAAACATTTCATCTGATACGCTAACGATTCAACCAACGCGCCTTATCATCATCATCATCATCATCATCATTATCAAGATCAAAATCTTGAGTATCATCATCATCATCATCATCATCTTCCTCATGAGCATTAATGATAATCGTATTAATAGCTTCAAATTTTGGCACAAGGTCAACAGTTTTGGAGGGTAAGGTCAGCCGATTAAATTGACTCCAGTGCTAAACTGGTGCTTATTTCTTCGACCCCGAAAAGATGAATAGCAAAGTCGTCCTCGCTGGAATTTGAACTCAGAACAAAAACGCTACCCAAATGTCACTAAACATTTTGCCCGACTTGGTAAACATTCTGCCAGCTCACAGCCTCATCATCATCATCATCATCATCATCATTAGTATTGTTATTATTGATGATGATGATTATGATGATGAAAATGAGTAAAGATGAAAGAATAGAGAAAATTAGGTGACAGTGAAAAAAATATGGAAATAAAAGAAGAAAGAATAAGAAATACAAATTTGAATAAACTTCATTGTTCACCCCTGCAAAGACAAGCAAAACAAAATGAAGATGATATTGAATTACTTAAATTTGATTTTATTGATTGATAATTACGAAGTATTGAACTGGTACAACAATAAATGCAGACGATGAGACATTGTGACACGAAACAAAATGAAATAAAGCAAGCAAGGCGTTAGGTTTGTGACAGGGTGCGAATATATACATGTTTATATACAAGGATATGTGTGCGTGTGTTTATGTATGTATATACATATTACAGACATATATGTGTGTGTGTTTATGTGTGTATAATGTTTATATATGCATGAATATATATATATATATATATATATATATATATATATATATATATATATATAGCATATACATATACGTATATATAGTATAGTTCACACACACATATACATACATCCACTAACACACACAAAGCATATGAATATACATATATATATATAAAAATTCAAAAAGGGATAAAACTCTTTTACAAGAATTTTATCAAGAAGCCAGGGTGTAAAAAAATTCATAAGGGAAATTTCTATTCCCAAGAATATAATTATAATTATATAATACATATATATATATATATATATAGGTGTGTGTGTGTGTGTGTGTGGGTCACTTATAGCCCGTTAGCTGTAAAGAATATGTAGAAAGCCATCTTCGTACGTGAAGAATAATAAACATCTACACGCGCTTACTCTCACTCGACCGTTAAAAGTACATACATACATACATATCTATGTGTGTGTGTTTGTGTGTGTATATATGTGTGCACACACTCTCACATGTATATATATATATATATATATACGAACATATGTATATATATATATATGTACATATGTATATATATATATATATGTACATATGTATATATATATGTACATATGTATATATATATGTACATATGTATATATATATGTACATACGTATATATATATATATATGTACATACGTATATATATATATATATATATATATATATATATATATATATATATATATATATATATATATATATATATGTAGTTGAAATTTATAGAAAAACAAAAGACGAAGGTACAACAAGCAGGCGTATTAGCTTGCCGCTCGGGAAAAATGGAAAGAGAATGAAAAGAAAAAAAACCGGAGAGACAAAAAACCGTGTAGAGTTCCACGATCCAACATGCCGTATGACAGGAAAAAAAATGAGGTTGAATGAAATGGAAATAATAATAGTGATCCCAACGAACCAATATGCGCGCGCGTAGGTGTGTAAGTGTGAATGATGTGTGTGAGTGTGTATGTCTTTGTGTGAATGGAGGCGAGTGAGTTTGACGTGTGTGTGTGTGTAACATGTGTGTGTGTGGTGTGTAGCAGTTGATGTGTACTTTTTCAAGTGGTGTGTGCACATGTGTATGTGTGTGCGTGTGTATGTCAGTAACCAAATTCTAAAAACCAAATTCTAAACAATTCTAAAAAATAACACCGAAGACCATGTTTTTGGATACACAGGTAGTACTTTCCGAGCTATAGCATCAGTTAATTCCCTTCTCATGATTGCTATTTCGGTACCACTGACGACTGTTTTCCGATTCTCGTGCCATATTTCTGAGTGTAATATCTGCTTTTAGAGAATTTCTTAAACTGTACTTATGGCATCGTTGAAGACGGGATCTTTGGTTTAACAAGTGTCAAATCCTTAGAAATTGCACCAGCTAATTTTTATCCAGGATTTAAGTGAAAAACGCTTGTGTGGGGGGTGGGGTGAACGATCGGTGTGGTTTTAAAAGTCAATGCTTTACGGAGAAAGCAATTTAAATCAGAACGAAGCATTTCCAATCGACAAGACTATTATTATTATTATTATTATTATTATTATTATTGTTATTATTCGTAGCATTATGAGCAACATCAGAAGAGATAGTAGTAGTAGTAGTAGTAGTAGTAGTAAGGTATGTGATAAAAAGTTTGCATAACACGTTGCTGATTAGAAACAGCAGGAAAAAATGTAATTACACGAATAACAAAAAAAAAAAAAGAAAAAAAAGTTGATGTCACTCCTAAAAGGCTAACTGCTGATGTAACATATGTAATTTATGTATACTGACACACAACACAACACACAAATAGACGTGTCCATATAAACACACACACTCAGATATATATATGTATATATATATATATGTATATATATATATATATATATATATATATATGGATATACATATGTATACAGGCACACACAAATGAGTGTGTGCGTGGATGTGAAATACGAAATCTGTGGGAGAAAGAAAGGGTGGGCTTGCTTGCGAGAGAGAGAGTCACAGGGAGAGATGGAGAGAGAGAGAGAGGAGAGAGAGAGAGAGAGAGAGAGAGAGAAAGAGAGATAGATAGAGAGAGATGGAAAGAGAGAGAGAGAGAACAAGTGAAGGTAAGAAAGAGTAATAAAGATGAAGGTGGAAAAGATTCGTCATCTCCTTGATATCAAAATGTTTGTGATTGAATTATATCCATGATTACCTGGCAGAGCACAACGTCAACGAAGATATAAAGGAAACAACTACAAACAATAATAAAAATACAAAACAATACAAAAAATTCCCCCACTCTCCATCCTCATCGCAGAAAAATAACGAAAAGAAATGTAAAATACTCATAAATGTGGAAAAAAAAGTAATAAAAAAAACTGGTCATAAATAAGAGTGGAATAATAAGAACTCGATGTTGAAGACTTCTTCAAAATTAACCGAAAATTACATTGAAAGTAATTTCCTTTATGAGGTAAACTAGCTTTGGTTTCTGACATTTGACAATGGTAAAATGGGATGAAATGAAACGAAGGAATAAATAAATAAATAAATACAGAGAAAAATAAATATATAAATAAATGCAAATATGCAAAGAAAAACTTATTTATATATTTTTTTTAAATGGTAACATTAAGGAAATTGGAAATGATATTTTCTGTTCAATTGGAATTTCAGCGATTTAAAGATAAGATAAAGAACAGAAAAGAAGTGTGCGATTATAACACACACAGACACACACATATATGTATGTGTGTCTGTGTACTTACACATTTATTTACACAGATTTGCATCAACATTTAGCTATATATATATGAGTGTGAATATTTTTACCAGCACATGACAAGAATATACTAAGAAAAATATGTCAGCATTGCCAGTAGCAATATATACATATATATGTGTGTGTGTGTTTGCATACATATATATATACGTACATACATACATATATATATACAAACATACATATGCATAAACACACACACATATATGTATATATATATATATATATATATATATACACGCACACACATATATATACACATACAAACACCTGTGTAGATTTATGTGGATTTCCATAAATATTTTTATACGCTTCTATATGGCTACATACACGTACACACATACACGTACACACATATACAAAATAAGACTATGACCGAGGGCAAATACTTCAAAACCGTTGGTCGCATGAATACCCGTCAGACCAGGTGAGGTTTCTACAGAAATGCTTTAAAGGATAAATTTTTGGTTTATTGAATTATCTTTGCTTAGAGAAAAGATGAAAACCTAGCATCGATTGCCAGGAAATATGCATTTAAAAGGAAGACAACCCCTACGAGACTAGATATCTCATGATCTGACCTGCCATTAAGAAAATAACATGTCTCTCTTTGCTTTCGGGGCAATGGTCAGTTTTTACAAATAGTTTTACATCAATAGACGACATGAGTTCATTATTTGTCTTCATTGAATCCAACCACACTTATAACTTAGAGAAAAAATGTAGAAAATCAGTTGAAGTTAAATGTAATTTGCATAATTAATCTGGAAATGTGTTAAGAGAAATAAACTGTGATTATATTTTAAGATCAATATTTCAGATTATTGGCTATAGATTATCGGAATCGGTAGAATGGCAGACAAAATGCTTTGTTCGTTCTTGGATTTGGTTTGCAAGATTCTTCATATGAATTCTTGTGTTGAAACTACTACTACTACTAAGTAAGATTGCTGCGAGAAAGCTTTTTCTCTTATACACGTGTGTTCTTTTAAGGCAGACAAAATGCCATACATCTCGAGGTTATCAACTGCTTCCCTTTTCGACGAATCGAGAAATAATTGATGAAATTCAAGCATCTCTAGTTTAGTTTGACGGCTCAGTGCATGACGTAACGATGCATTTGAAAATACATCAACAAATGAAAATTTGGGGCAAATTTAACAAAACAACAAGTATTTTGATGACCAAGAACATCAACAGGAAAACGAGGAAATAATTTAAAGTCGTGAGTGAGAGAGAGAGACAGAGTGGGGAAGAGAACAGCTTGAATGCAGTCAAACACACATCAGATACTAATATCTGAAAATGTCAGCCGAAAAGATTAAAAGAAATATTATTTAACAAATATTTAGCAAATTGTGTATGGGTCTTGAATTTAAAATCTCACGCATCAGCAACATCTCAGTCTTGTTGCAGTTGATGTTGTTATGTATGGTGGATATGAGGACCACGGATTGGCTGACGGGAATGGTTTAGAAGCTTCGTTAAAACTTCGGATAAATGTTTAATTGTAATTAAGTATGGTGTTCTGCATTCAGAGGTCATTAGTCCTCTGAATGCAGAACTGCTGTTTATTCGTCTGGGTGTTCTGCATTCAGAGGACACATTTGCTCTTCATTCGTCTGGGTGTACTTGCTATTAAATAATGCAGCTTTTGATAGGCGTATGTGCACACTTATATACACATAAAAATACGTAATGACTGCAGCTCATACATACGAATACGGTTGTATATAGGTACGATCCCCATCTGTACTCGAATAAACAGACAAAACAACAAACAACACTCCACACATACATACGCGGAAACACAAAGACAAATCCTCCCTATTCGTGAATGACTTAGAGACTCGGATGGATATGCTTTTTGTATTCCTTTGATGACTGACCTAGGATGGTTGAATTCAGCATAAATACGAACACTAAGCTATCCACTATGGTAAAAGCTTAATTATGGACTGCTTTATATTAATTGAATATTTCATGACACCATTAGACGAAGGAGAAGAAAATTAGGTACATCTCCTCTGAAAAGTGGTCAACAAACTACGAAAATTTTTGTTAGGAGTCTCACCCCTCCCACAAATTGACAGCTGAACAATAATGTGTTTACATCATTGAATTTCTTCTCACATCTAGGCTTTCTGATTGGTGAATGTATTTCACTCCCAGTGACCCACGTTATGCTGTGTATTATATCATTGTCTACCTTTATTTATGTATATATATCCAGAACCATGCTCGCACAGAAACACACATATTTTAGAAAATGAAAAATCGAGAAAAAGGTGTAAAGAGAGTGATTATTTGTTCAATTCCATGCAACAGATCCGGAATTTTAGTTTTGACAGTATTACGTATCTAGACCATAAAGTAGTTTTACTCCACGTTGGAGACTAACAGGAATGTGTGTTTGCGTGGTGAGTGTGCGTGTGTGTGTGTGTGCGCGCGCGTGTGCGTATATGTGTCTGAAAGACAGAGAGACTTTATTGCTGATGACAACATTCTGTTAACTTAACAATAATACAATTCGAAGGATTCAATTATTGCCAGCAATTCTAAGTGTAATCAAAGAACAGAGAGAGAGAGAGAGAGAGAGAGAGGGGGAGGGAGTGACGGAAAGAGAGACAGACAGAGAGAATGAGGAAAAGAGACAGAGACAGAGAAAGAGAAAAAGAGACAGAGGGAGAGAGGAGACACTATTGAATTTCTTCTTTCGTTGTAAGTGAAGAGTGAAAAACTGACATCGAATGCCTCAAATTTCTTTTAATGTCTTCATATAAAAGAGCTCTATAAAGGGACATAATTATAACATGAAACGTGACATTTATTCTTTCAACTACCTAAGATCAAATAACTGAAACAACGACAATGCCAACACTACTACTACTACTACTACTACTACTACTACTACTACTACTACTACTACTACTACTACTAATGATAATAATAATACTAATAATAATAATAATAATAATAATAATCATAATAATAATGATAATTAATATTAATATTATTATCAGCATTTCGAATCATTAGCCGATACTGGACAAAACCAGTCGTGCAATGCTATATACCTTGCGGTATTATTTCTTGTGGTCTACATGTCATAAGTTCAAATTCCTGCTCGAAGCAGCTGCCTTCTTATCCTCCCCGGGGCTTTGTCTACAACCAGAATATTGTCGATTACGTAGTCACATTTCCCCGCCTATATTCCTTTGGTGATGCATTTGTGTTTGATAAATAGTAATACCACCACCAACACCACCAGTTCCACCACTGTCATCATCATCATCATCATCATCGGAACGGTGGAGGTAACGCCACAAGGCATTTCTGCTGACGTTCTAATGATTTGTCCGACAAACTTGGTTCTGAGTTCATTTCCCGCAGGGCAATAAGCTGGTTATCCTTGTGGGGATGACAAACCGTAGCATATATACATGTACGTGTGTGAGTGTGTGTATATGTGTGTGTGTGTGTGTCTGTGCGTCTGTACATGAAATAAAGACGATTTCGAAGTGTTGGCTGAATTTCCATTTATGACAGAATTCTTTGTATCATATCCCAAACGCTGTCTCTGTTTCTGTGTGTGTAGGAACAGTTTTTTACAAAGATATATATATATATATATATATATATAGATGTGAGAAGGGATGACCACTAAGTGGACATCCTTTACGCTAGAAATCGACCATCAACGGTCCAACCACAAAAGAAAAGAATGTTCTGCAGGGAAATTTCACTGGAGAACATTGTCCTTTGTGGTTTGACCGTTGATGGTCGATTTCTAGCGCAAAGAATGGTCACTTAGTGGTCATCCATTCTCACATGTATGTAATATAATTTTTTTTCCTGAATTTTCAGAATCTTATTTATGCTAGGCCACTGGTTTTAAATTGGTTTTAATTAAATTAATATTCAATATATCACCCTTATTATCTAAATTATATATATACATATATATACACACACAGATACATATTTCTATTGATATACACATGTCTGACTAATTAGGATCCGGACTGATACCATATTAACAAAACTGAAGCACCCCAGGCCAGTTGATGCGCATATTCCAGAAATTGCAACCAGAGTGATTTATATGTGTGGTGTAATACTGGTGGTCACCTACGCCAGGTGAGACAATCCCTTTTAGATAAAGTCAAGTTGGAAATGAAGTGTACACTATACTAGCCCATTCGATCACGGCCCTAATCATGAAATTTGAAGTAGCTCACATATAAATCCTATATTTATTAAATTATATATATATATATATATATATAAGGTATCTCTCTCTCTCTCTCATATATATATATATATATATATATATATATATATATATATGTGCATGTATGTATGTATGTATGTAAGTATGTGTGTGAGTGTGTAGATATAGACGTGCACTTTTCTTGTTTTCATTATTCTATGTAAATACAAAATATATATCGACAATAATAAATATTTATTATGCATACAGACAAAAGAATTACATAATTATATTTACGCGTCTATATAAGTGAATATGTATATGGATACACATGCACACACACACACACACAAACGCACACGCGGACACACGCTCATAAACACACACATGTATATATATATATATATATATATATATATGCAGAGCGAGAGAGAGAGGGAGAAAGAGAGTGTAAGTGTGCCTGCATTATAACAATAATACATTTGTAAGTGTATAATATCGAATGTGGAAAGATTCACAAATGGACGAAACCTACAAATAAATAGAAAATATACAAAATCTACGACAAAACAAAAGAGTGAAAGACACATTACGTTAGTTTGAAAATCGAAGTGATTTATGACACAAATATATCTAGATTGGTAATAGATTGATATATAGTTTTGCCAGTAGATTTAGCGGCGGGAGAAAAGATACGTCGTGAAATAAATGAACGTTTCCGCACAAAGGAGAAGAATTCATTTTATCTATAACGTGTGTGTGCGTATATATATATATATATATATATATATATATGTAAAAGTATATGTCTATATATATATGTATGCATATAAGTATAAGTATATATATATATCTAAGCATATATTTGTGTATATATATATATATATATATATATATATATATATATATATATATATATATATATATATATATACACAGATACATACACACTGACACACATATATATATATATATAAATGTGAGTGTGTGAAGTATGTCTCCGAGTATATATACATATGCACACACACACATAACGGGTTCTCTGAAACAAAACACTAGTAGCCTTACATCTCTTTGCACACAATTTATGCATTATATATACATACACACATATATACATAATACATACATATATACACATACATATATAGATATACATATAGAAATTTACATATCTATAAACATTTATATATATATATATATATGTATATACATACATATGCATACACATACACACACATAACTGTATGTATGTATGTATGTATGTCTCGATGACAAGCCGTATTGTTTTCAGCGTTGTTTACTTTAAGCACGGCATGATTTATATAGCATCGTATTGTTCTTTGACCCAGCAGCTCTTTAGTAGAGGTTAAGTGTTCAAGTTGTTGCAGCTATGTTTAATGCTTCAATTAACAACTTCGACTATTTTGACAATGACGTCAGCCATTGTTACACTGGCCACGTGACAAGTAGCCAGAGGAAACGAAAGAATTCCGACCATTAATCGTATTCTTTTCATGGAGAATCAATCGCATCATGACAGTTGTCGTTGTTCGCGTTGGTGTCATTGTTCAGTACCAGATAAGCATGTATCGATATGAGTTATAATTAAAGGCGACCCTACCGTGAGCATCACACCCTCTTTGTTCTGTCCATACAACAACCATAAAAGAATTCAATGATATGGTTGCTGTTCAATAAATGACAATCGATAAACAAAGTAGTAATTGTAGGGAGCACAATAAGCGACATAACATATCGAGATATCTGCCCCAGGAAGGCCGAACCTAAACCTTCAAATCATTAAAACTACAGTAGCCTCTCCCTCTCTCTGTCTCTTTCTCATACACACACACATACACACACACACACACACACACACACACACATATGTATCCATATATTGACTGCAAATGCAAATCCTGGCACAAGGCCAGCAATGTTTTGAGAGTCGATTACATTGACTCCAGTTTCCAACTGGTACCTACTTTATCTACCGCGCAGAGATGAGAGGCAAAGTTAGCCTTGAATCTGGGCTCAGAAAATAATGGTGGACGAAATACCGCTAAGCATCTTGCCTGTTGCCGTAACGATTCTGTCAGATCTCTGCCTTGATATGTATGTGTATATATAAATATGTATTCTACTATGCATATATATATATAACACAATATATATACATATAATGTATATAATCTGTATTATGTACCTCTCTTTCTCTTTATATATATACCTGAGTGTGTGTGTGTGTATCTTTTAATATGTTTACAACTTGTTCGACAGATAATCTGGGCCTGTTGCCTCCAAAGTTGTCAGAAGTTCGTATCTACTTTCATATATTGGATTTAAAGAGGTCAGAAAAACACTTGTTTTAACGTGATTTTAAATAAAGTCGTGCAAATGATATTCTATAAAACAGGCAGTTTGTATATCACTATTATCATCATGGTAGTTCGTGAACAAATACAAAGTAATTTCAAAGACTTCTCGGATTTTATTCATTGTTACAAGGAGTAACCAACTCAACAACGGAGAGATCAATTTAAAGATATTCTTCCCTTAAAATAGCGTTTGTTTAACAATATTCATAATACACATCAGAAGAAGATTACCGATTTCAAATGAGCATTTTTGTGCTGGACCTGATCAAAAAGCAAACGGGTTGGTACTTTCACAAAATATATTTATTGTCGTGTGTACAAGGTGGCAACAGTCACACATTTATGTTCAAAATAATTCTATTTTAAGAAAAACAAATCTTATTTTCCAGCTAATATCTCACACCACATTTTGATATGAAGATTCTAGTTCTATTGTCTTATGCTAAATGCAGAGTTTACCACGTAAGAACCACATAAATTCTTACAAAAGCGGACAATAATGGCTATAAGGTTTTGAATGAATGTTTAAATTTATAATATGGATATTTAAATGCCGGTTCGGTTGCTCTGGTATGGATTTTTTTCGTTCATGGCTGCCATTGGGTTCTACTTCGGCATCGTATATTACCAATTTTACCAAATAATCACCATCTAGTGGACAATTTTCACGAATTTTACAATCGCATGATTGGCGTTCCTAAACCACTTGGTTTCAGTTTCAGGCAAACTTGCAACATTAAAACCTCTTACATAACCAATAAAATAATTTTGAACGGATGCACTGTATATATACAGACGAACATACATGCATAGATGTATGCATACACACAGGCAGACATATGTGTATGCATGAATATGTCTCTATGCAACTATACATGCTTACATATATACATATATATCTGTATATATATATATATATAGACAGGTAGATATATGCGCCTGCTTATACATATATACATACATATATATATATATATATATATATATATA
>NC_069007.1:549841-552429 GCF_001194135.2 Octopus bimaculoides
ATATATATATATATATATATATATATATATATATATATATATATATATATATATATATATATATACATATATATGTATACCGATATATATACATAGATCTTGGTGTGTGTATATATATATATATACATACTGATATATATAGATGTATATATATACAAACATTGGTTTTGCGCGCGCCCACATACACACACGTACGCACAGAAATATGTACATATAATTGTGGGTGTGTGTGTTTTATTCATCTTCTCGCCGGATTTGCATCCGTTTTTCTAAGGTAAAAATTCCATGTAATTCTGCATACGAAGTTTCCTTTCATCAGCAAAAGCGAACTCTATGAGAACGTTACTGATGTATAGAATGCACATGAAAATTCTCGGCCTCAAACAAGAATAATTGAATTCAAAACGGTCTGTAATAATATTAGAGAAAGGAATAAGTATTTTTTGAAATAACGGCAATGTTTGGTCGTGCAAGACTTTAACAAAACGCTTACATGTGTATTTCTTCTATTTCTACAGAGATCTTAAATTACCATATATATATATATATATATATATATATATATATATATATATATATATATATACTATACATACATACATGCATACATAATACATACATAATACATATGTGTATGTGTGTGTGTGTATTTTTATATATGCACAAGGATATATGCGTATATACCCATACATACACACAAGTGTATATGCATGTAATAAATTCATAAATTACATATACTTCACACGTGTTTCGTTAGAGATTACTGTACGTAAAGTTGTCGTTAATTAGATGAGTGCTTAACCCTATTACACGCCAGATCTTCAAAAGTAATTAGTAGTTCTTATTCATCAACGCTAAACAAGCTATGGTTGGTAAATAAGAATGAATTATATAATTATTTTCTTTGAACATTTGAGGTTTCAATGTCATTATGGTGTTGGAAATGTTTCTTCACACTTTCTGATGCTATATTATAAAAATAAACAAAATTTTGCGTCGTGTTTTTCTGCTGTCTTGTAGACAATATGTAAATTATATATAATGTCAAAAGTAATCCAGAGGACAAATGTTTCCATGGATTTATATGCATTTCCAAGGATTTACGTGGATTTCTAAGCCTTGACTAATTATTATACTTTTTCATTCGAAATACCAATTCTACAATTCTACAATGTATCTATGTATATATTTTATTTATCTGTGTATTTGTGTGTGTAAGTATCTCTTTTTCTTCTCTTTGCACCCTTTTAAAGCCTAGCCAGGCTCATGGGACCGGTTTTCCGGTTTCTATGGCATATGTGTTCCCTCCAGCGGGACGGGACGCCAGGCCAACGCAGCGTTACTCAAGAAACAGGAAGAAAGACACAGAGAAAGTTGGGGCAAAAAAGTAATTTTTCCTCCCCTTAAACTGCAGTAAAATTGCCTCCAAAAATTAAAATGCCTCACAAACATGTTTAAATTAAGTTTTCATTCATTTCCAACATGTCTTTGCGCAACTATTTATGTATTTTATTACACCAAGTGGTCTACCAACGCAAATCATTCACTAGAGTTGATTGATGCATTATACATCCCGTCTGCTCAGGGTTACCTCCCTTCCGTATGCGCCACTGAGAATGAACAACAAGCTAGAAATACATCCAGGGGTACAATAGATGGTGTCACTGCGCTGGTAGTGGTGTATTTACAGATCTTACAAACAATTTGGTTGTTCGACATTTTCAGTTACGTAACATTTTCCTTTACGGATTGCACATAACAGTGAGATTAAATAGATATGTTATTCAGCTGAGATTAAACAGATATACGCATCTAAAACCTCTTCCCCTCCACTAATGGTTGTGTATGTAGCATAGGAAATCTCAAGGTCAGACGTCTTACGCTGATTTTAATAGTGTTATCTTTACATGTCGATTACCATTAGATTCGGATGTTCAAACGTACACACAATATCTATATGGAAGGATATACATATATTTCTCTACCATATATATATATATGAATGCTTCGTTTTTTAAAGATATATTATTATCATCAGTGCTATTATTATTATTATTATGTTGACAGGGGATTGATTGTGATTTGATAACAACTGCAATAGAGAAGAAGTTAAAGATGACGAATCTGCATTGCAGTAATCAGAGATCAAGGAGAACCGGAGGAATGGTAAATTAAAGGGAAATCAACAAAACATGAATCATTAAATACGAACACAACATCAACCATAAATACATACATACATGTATTCATACATGCATAACTACATACATACACAGAGACCCACACAGAAGCACACATATATATAAAGTATACATACATATATATACATATAAGTATACATACATACATACATACACGCATCTCTCTCTCTTTCTCTCGCTCCCTATATACATACGTATATATACATTCATATATAGGTATTTAAACTGACATCACTCAGTTTGCATGCGCGCGTGTACACTTATGTTTGTGCTTATGTACATACGCGCACAGTTATACATCTCCAGCTATCTAGTCATCCATTCTATCTATATCTGTGTGTATATATATATATATATATATATATATATATATATATATATATATAT
>NC_069007.1:552979-554272 GCF_001194135.2 Octopus bimaculoides
TATATATATATATATATATATATATATATATATTTATGTGTGTGTTTGATTATGCGTGTCTATGTTTGTGTATGCATGTCCACACATCGCTTGTCATAATAATCAAAAGAACAGGTGTATATAGTGAAGAGATGAGAGTAAGGAGTAAATGAAGGGAGAGCAATACAAAAAAAATCCCGAAAGAAGAGAGAGACAACATAATACAGAAAAAGACATCAGATAAACGCAGAGAAAAGACAGAAAACTAGAGACAATGGTAGGAAACGTTCAAGGGAATTAGAAATGCAAAACAAAAAGTGAGTTGAATGTAAAAGTCGGGGCAGTAAACTGTATGGAAGTGTGGAATATATATGAAGGAATAAAACAGCATGAGAGAATGATTTAGAAGAAGTCGGAATATATATATATATATATGTGTGTGTGTGTGTGTATATGTATGTATATATGTATGTATATATGTGCTTATACATAGATGAGCGTGTGTCTGTGTGTATATATATATATATATATATGTGTGTGTGCATATATATATATATATATACATACATGTGTGTGTGTGTGTGTGCATATATATACATATATATATACATATATATATACATATATATATATATATATATATATATATATATATATATATATATATATATATATATATATATATATACAACATATCTACACACATTTACACACACTCTCACACAAACATATTTATAGATGGAGAGAAATTGAGTGAGTGTGACGAAGAGAGAGAGAGAGAGAGAGAAGTGGAGGTTATCACAAGAAACTAATTTAAAAATAAGTATATAAATAGATAAGATACGAAATTTTATATGAGAAAAAAAGAAGGGGAAGATATATATAAAAAAAAAGACGGTTCGTGAATGTGCCACTTATTGTAATATAGGAACATAATTTGTGACAAGGTAGAAAATATAAAAAAATGATACCAGATGAGAATGTACAAGAAACATAGAATGAAGACATTCCGAGAAAATGAGAGTTGAAGAAATCGTTTGTATAAAATTAGTTCGAATATCTAACAGTGAAAGAGAAGAACAAGAAAAAAAAAATACAGAGTTATTTGCAAAACTAAACAGAAATCTGAGAGAAAAAAGTTAATAGGATAAAACTATATATTGGTACGTCAGAATGGTAGCAGTATGGTTCATGAGGTGAAAAAAAATAGATTATATAATGTATGACGGTAGAATATGTCGGTAAGGACAGAAATGTTGCCTTATGTGTGTGTGTGTGTGTGTATATGTATATATATATATATATATGAGATAT
>NC_069007.1:554282-556655 GCF_001194135.2 Octopus bimaculoides
TATATATATATATATATATATATATATATATATATATATACACACGTGTACATATATATAGACATATACAAGTATAGATATACATACATAATGCACAAACATGTACAATATACATACAAACACATACACACTCACACAAATACATATACACGCACACACACATAGACACATACACAAACACGTATGTATAACCAAAAGTGAATATAGAATGAGTGTAATAGTTTCCTTGGAGAAGATAATGGCCTAATAATACGAAGGAGATAGAACGTTCCAAGACTGGAAGACAAAACTGGATTTGGTCAGAGAAAATGTGAAATTGCGAGAAGTGGTTGCGTGAGACTGCTACTACTACTACTACTACTACTACTACTACTACTACTACTACTATTATTAATGCTACAGCTAATACTGTTACTGTAGATGCTGCAGCAATCCGTAAATAATAATAACAATAATAGTAAGAAAAATGATTTCAAATTTTTACCAGAAGGGCAGCTTGGGGGTAAAGGATTAAGTTGATTATATCGACACCAGTGCGTAACTGGTACTTATTTAATCGACGCATAAACGATGAAAGTCCAAGTGTAAAGACGGGCGAAATACCGCTACGCAATTCACTGGACGGGCTAAAAATTCCGCCAGCTCACTGCCTTAGCAACAACAACAACAACTGACTTGGTATAAAAGATGGGCTACAGTAAATATTCTGCTCAGCCTCCGATTTGCTTGACCTTAAACAGTTGTTTGACCTTAAACAGTTAAGCATTTCACTTGGTGACTGACGATATGTGCATCTCTGATCAGGAGCAGAAGTAGTGGGGGAGCATCATAGCCATATTTTGAGAGGAATTATTTGGAGTTTAAATAATTCGCCTCTGGAAACATGGGTGTTTCATTCAACATCCTTAAACAAACCTTATTCAAGGACCATTTGAGCGGGATGGGCTACTCGACCTGCAGAAAATTCTAACTGGGCCTCACTTACAAGTTCATGCGCTGTTTATCTTAATATGAGATCACCATGTCGCGCACATACGGTCGTGATGTATGTGGCTGGTGTATCCTTATAAGACGGGCAGTCATGATGGGTATACTGGGCTTCGTATATTTGTACCCCAGTGCCACTTCGATGACCTGATCTGCTCTCTCATTCAATAATAATAATTATGATAATAATAATCGTCTCTGAAATAGGTGTATGACCTGAAATTCGCTCGGCTAGATTTGAACGTGGAAAGTAAAAGACCCGGGAAGATACTACAAGGAATATTATCTTCTAAGTATTTTAACAATGCACTATCCCAGATAATTGCTTTTATCTTAGACACAAATTTGAGAGGTGGTGGAGGTGGTATTGGTGATGTTAGGTCTGTACATTCACTCCACGAATCTCGATTGAGATTTTGTGTAACCGATCCCGAAAGAAATATTGCAAGGCAGTTTTGGCACAAGGCCAGTAATCTGAGCAAGGTGGTACGCCTATTATATCGACCCCGAAATGACGACAGGCAAAATCGATCTCGGCGGAATTTGAACTCACAACATAATAACGAACGAAATGCCGCTTAGCTTTTTTCCCGACGTGCTAATGAATCTGCCAGCTCGCCACATTCGGAAGCAAAGAAATATTCCTTTCTATTATAAGCACAATGCCTGAAATTTCGGGGAAGAGATTAAGTGGATTACATCGACTGGTACTTATTTTATCTACTCCGAAAGGATGAAAAGCAATGTCGACCTCGGTGGAATTTGAACTCAGAACGTAAGAAAAACAAACTAAATGCCGCTTGTCATTTTCCCGCCGTGCTAACGATTCCTCCGGCTCGCAGCCTTGGAAACGAACGAAATATTTCTTCACAATTGTTAAATATTTTTTTCTTATATAGGCACGACCGGAATAATATTTCGTGGGGTGGCAGATGTTGATAAAAATCAACCCCAATATTTGGCACTTTATGTTATCGACTCGCGAACGTGACAGGCTAATTCTCCTTTGAGAAGATTTCAGATCGGAACAAGAACGAATAATTGAAAAGAGAACGAAACAAATTCTGCCGTTGTTTTATTATTGATATCCTCCCATCAAGATATTAATACTAAGGATTACTATGACAGACAATGTATATTTTGTGAGATGGTGTGATAAGGATTAAAGAAATCTCTGGATTTATCTGGGACATTATTTTATCAACACAGAATGATAAAAGCTAAAGTAGTATCCTCCTCCACCCCCTCTTCCTCATTCTTCTACTCATCATCATCACTAAAGACGCAGCAGCTACCGAATAAAGCGTTGCTAGACACACACATGCAGATATATATGCGTGTATATATATATATATATATATATATATATATATACATAAATACATA
>NC_069007.1:556665-557875 GCF_001194135.2 Octopus bimaculoides
TATATATATATATATATATATATATATATATATACATAAATACATATATATATATATATATATATATATATAAATACATATATATTTATACATATATATATGTGCATATTATTGTCACTCAGTCTACTTCTAGCATAGTAGTCTCGCTACAACTATAATTAGTTCCATTACTAGCTTTGATATACTGAGCGTATGTAGACGAAATTGACAGATGTTTTACTATTAGCTCCTATGTCCGTTTCACCTTCGTGGATTTTTTAAACCTCTTTATCGGATGATTTGAAAAGATTGAGACATTTGATATATCTAACATAATGCCAGAACATACGCCCGTCAAGAAAGTTTGGGCATTTGCATCAGAATGCAGCACGAAAATGTAGCGTTGTATGTTGCAATTAATCAGGTCATTTGTTTCAAATGTGCCATTATCGCTCATACACTTTTAGTAGTATTTTTAAGAAAGCAAAAATGTTTTTTCTCGCTTTATGGAGAAAAAGAAAAATGTTCCGAAGTTCTCCTAGTTCTTTTCTTTTAGAACGAAAAACGCAGGTAAGACAGTGGTAATTAAATTTGCATGCTTAGAATATGGTTGATTGGGTTGTTTTGATTGTATTCTTCGAATGAAGATTTGAAAACAATTTCAAATGTCAAGAATTGTACTTTAAGTTTGGTATTAAATAGAAATGTACGAGAAATTGCATTCAGTGATTCACGAAAATATAAACAAAAACCATAGCCTATACGCATTTGTGTATATGTGTGTATGTATGCGGAAAGAATAAGAGAGGAAAAGGAGGAAGGAGGGAAGAGGAAAAGGAGGAAGGAGGGAAGAGGAAAAGTGAAGGAATTGTAAGAATACCAAATTACCAAAATTAAGAAATTCTAAATCTAATTTGCCATAAGAATGTTAAAAAACAACTTTGTGAATCAAGGAATTGGTAAGATAATCAAATACAGGATTTTTAAAAAAATGGGCAGAATAAAGAATTTGTTAGACTCACCTTCACACACAGCTCATTGCTCTGACTCAAAAAGCAACGCATACACACAAATACGTACGTACATGCACTTATATACATACATATCAATTTTCAGTAAATAAACAAAGAATATGAAGATTCCAAGATTAAAGAAAGGAGAAAACCTAAAACTTGAAGACTGGCAGATTCAACAACAATAATATATATATATATATATATATATATATATA
>NC_069007.1:557885-558126 GCF_001194135.2 Octopus bimaculoides
TATAAACAAAAGGTGATGAGAAGGAATAATATGAGAGTGGAAAAAGTATTAAGGAATTTTTGAAATTAAACAAAGAAAAGGGTAAAAACAACAAACAAAAGCTTGATGGAATGGATACAAATATTACAACTGCATACACATACACACACACATATATATATATATATATACACATACATATATCAATAAATGTGTGTGTGTGTGTGTTTATATATATATATATATATATATATATATATAT